>NC_061853.1:11061450-11063265 GCF_019202785.1 Penaeus chinensis | reverse complement strand
ATAAACTCATGTTTTATTCTCTCTCTTTCAATCCCTCAATGTCTCTCTCTTTCTATCTCTGTATCTCTCTTTCTCTCTCTCTCTCTCTCTCTCTCTCTCTCTCTCTCTCTCTCTCTCTCTCTCTCTCTCTCTCTCTCTCTCTCTCTCTCTCTCTTTCTATCTGTCTATCTATCTCTCAATCTCTCAATCTCTTTCTCTCGTTCTTTTTCTTACTATTAGGATTTCTATTACTGCTGTTAATGACATCGTAGTTATCTTTTATGTAATTATGTCTATTATCGATATTAGTGCTCTAACTGTTATGTTAATGCATGTAGTAACAGTAGTACTATCAGTAGTAATAGCAATAACAGTAGTAGACATACTAATAGTAGTGTTACTGTCATTAATGTTCTTATTATCATTATCATTATTATTAGTTTATTACACACACACACACACACACAAACACACACACAAACACACTCACATACAACACACACACACACACACAGACACAAACACACAAACATACAGCACACACGCACATACACACACACACAACACACACACGCACACACACACACACACAGATATATCTATATATGTGTGTTTGTGTGTACGGCAAAAAAAGATACTGATATGGCAACACTCAAATCTCCTCGGATAAACTCCACAGATTTAAGATTTTTTTCTTCTTCCAGCACCGGATTTTCTTATTGATTTCTTCTCCATTTGTATTTCTAAATGAACTTATTTATATACAGATTTGAGGGGAGAGAGAAACATAACTCTTATTTTCCATCTTTATAGATATACCAACAGCAACTGCTCTTTCTCACAGGGGGGCTAAGATTTTTTTTTTTTTTGTTGGGGGGGGGAGCATAATGTTTATTTTGGTAATTATAATGTTTTTTTGAAATATAGTTTTCATTATTATTATCATCACTGTTATCATTATTATCATTGTTAGTGTTACTGCTATAACCATAACCATCATTTTTATTGATTTATTAGTTACCGTTATGATAATTATGATAATTATGATAATAATAATTATTATCATCATTATCAATGTTATCATTATTATTATCATTATTATTATTATTATTATTATTATTATTATCATTTTATTATTATTATCATTATTATCATTATTATCATAATTATTATTATTATTATTATCATTATTAGCATCATTATTATCATTATCATCATTGTTATTATTTTTATCATCATTGTTGTTGTTGTTCTTCTTATCATTATCATCATTATCATTGTTATTACCCTTATCTCCACCATCAATATTCAATATTCCTTCCATTGTCATTCACAGTACTACCAGATAATATAACGAGCAGCGCGAATACAAATGTATGCTAATCATCATCAGCGTTATCATCATTAGGCTTTTCATCCTCATTGATGCAATAGCCCTTATGACTACTTCAACGTAATCGTATGGTTAACAGCTTTCTTTGTATTAATTCTTTACTGCAGTGATCATTATCGTTTTAAATAAAAGTGTTGATGATGGTGAAGGTGATGATGATGATGGTGATGATGATGATGATGATGGTGATGATGATGATGATGATGATGATGATGATGGTGGTGGTGGTGATGAAGATGATGATGATGATGATGGTGGTGATGATGATGATGATGATGATGATGATGGTGATGAAGATGATGATGATGATGATGATGGTGATGATGATGATGATGATGATGATGGTGGTGATGATGATGATGATGATGATGATGGTGGTGATGATGATGATGATGATGGTGGTGGTGGTGATGAAGATGATGATGATGATGATGGTGGTGATG
>NC_061853.1:11053950-11058950 GCF_019202785.1 Penaeus chinensis | reverse complement strand
CAGTCAGTGTATATAACGGGTTCATTTTATCTGTCAATCTGTGTCTATAATCTGTCTGTCTATACAAATGTGTGTTAAGTGTGTATATGAGTGTGTATGTGAGTGCTAGTGTGTGTGTGTGTTAGTGTGTGTATGTATGTTAGTGTGTGTGTGTGCGTGTTAGTGTGTGTGTTTGTATGTGTGTTAGTGTGTGTATGTGTGTCAGTATGTGTGTGTATGTATGTATTTGTGTATGTGTGCACATTCACACACACACACGCACTTCTTCCTCAGTCTATGTACGTGTATTTGTCTCCTTCTCTCCTGCTTGGTAGAGATTATGGTAATAGGGCAATATTCATGCTAATTCCGACTTAAAATACGTGGAGCATGAAATATATAATCCCACATTTTGATTGCTCTATGAAAATACAAAAGGCCTAGTGAGAATGAAAGAGAGAGAGAGAGAGAGAGAGAGTGAGAGAGAGAGAGAGAGAGAGAGAGAGAGAGAGAGAGAGAGAGAGAGAGAGAGAGCGAGGGAGAGGGAGAGACAGAGGGAGAGAAATATGAGATGCGAGAGAGAGAGAGAGAGAGGGGGGGGGGGGGGGGAAGGGGAGGAGAGAGGGACTTTTAAACAGAAAATCATAAAACGAAATATCACGAATAAAAAGCGAAGCAAAAAGATAACAAAGAAAGATATAGGATATGTATCAGTCAAACAATCAGTCAATGGACTTTGTGCGATTATGTGTCTCTCTGTCTCCCTATATCCCCCCCCCCCTCGCCTTCCTTCATTCTTTCCTCCATCCCCCTCCTTCCTTCACCCCTTCCTCTATTCTCCTCTTTCCTTCTCTGTCCCCACCCCATCCCCTTCCCCCTTCCACATCCCCCCCCCCTTTCCCCCATTCCCACAATCATCTTCCCTTTCCCCTCCCCCTTTCCCTACTTCGCCCCCCCCCTCCCCCCCCCCTCCCCTTCCCTTGTCTCTCCTCTTTAATCTCCCCTGTCTTGGTCAGGCCGAGAGGACATTGATTACTTTTTACCCGTTATTTATTCGTTTCATTTTTATTCATCCCCTCCTTCCCCCCCCCCCCACCTTTCTCTCTCTCTCTCCCCCCCACCTTCTCTCTCTCTCTCTCTCTCTCTCTCTCTCTCTCTCTCTCTCTCTCCCTCTCTCTCTCTCTCTCTCTCTCTCTCTCTCTCTCTCTCTCTCTCTCTCTCTCTCCTCACTCCCGCCCTCTCTCTCTCAATAATAATAATGATAATAATAATAATAATAATGATAATGATAATAGTAATAATAATAATAATAATAATAATAATAATAATGTTAATGATAATAATAATAATGAATATTAATAATAATAATAATAATAATGAGAATGATAATAATAATCATTATTATCATCATCATTATAATGATAATAGTAATGATAGTAATAATAATAATAATAAGAACAATAATAATGATAATAATAATTATTATAATAATAATAATGATAAATAATAACAACTATAATATTAATAATAATAAATTATAGCAATAATAATAATAATATAATAATAATAATAATAATAATAATAATAATAATGATACTAATTATTATAATTATAATAATAAAAGTAATAATGATAATAAAATCAATAATGATAATAATAATGATACTGATGATAATGATGATGATAATGATAATGGTAATAGTAATAATAATAATAATAATAATAATAATAATAATAATAATAATAATAATAATAATAATAATAATAATAATAATGATAATAATAATAACAATAGAATTGATAAAACAATAATAACAATATTGAAAATAATGAAAATTCTGCTACTTGTCCTAGTGTTAATAACGACAGTAACAATTATAATTATAAACATGATGTTAATGATAATAATGATTGAGATATAATACTATCGATATTAACAAGAATAATATGATTAAAAATTACAATGGAGTATAAATATATTAGCTACTTTTGTTTCCTCTGTTCCTAACAATATGATTTAATGTAATCTAGTTGATATGCGATTCATTAGGAAACATATTTAAGACATCTTTTTATAATTATTTTTTCAAAATAATGGGAATGTGGTTATCTATCTGTTCATGATTATTCTCATAAATAATCAAGTTTAGTTTTTTTTATCAAATGAAAGCTAGATTATTATTTTTTTTATCAAAGATGATAAATCGTTAAATTAATGATTACACACTTTATGGGTAATCTTTAAGAGGATAAAAAGAATATTAAAAATGTGTTTTCGGAAGTGCGTGTAGGGTATTGATAGTAGCAGTGAGCAAAATTAATTATAAGTGGTTATAATGATGAGATGAATTGTAAAAGAAAGGAAAAGAGAAGAAAAACAACAAAACATTAATGAATGTAAATATAAGAGAGATAACAGACTGAGAAAGAGAGAGATGTATGTATATATATACGTATGCATATTAAACATACATGTGGATATATGCAGACAGACACGCGGAATCAAGAGAGAGAGAGAGAGAGAGAGAGAGAGAGAGAGAGAGAGAGAGAGAGAGAGAGAGAGAGAGAGAGAGAGAGAGAGAGAGGTAGATATATCGATAGATATATCGACAGATAGATAAATAGATAGATAGAGAGAGAAGAGAGAGAGAGTGTGGGAGGGAGATATATATATATATATATATATATATATATATATAGAGAGAGAGAGAGAGAGAGAGAGAAAGAGAGAAAGATAGATAGATAGATAGAGTGATTGATAGATAGATAGATAGATAGATATATAGATAGATAGATAGAGTGAGAGAGAGAAAGAGAGAGCGAGAGAGAGAGAGAGAGAGACAGAGAGAGAGAGAGAGAGAGAGAGAGAGAAATAGAGAGAGAGAGAGAGAGAGAGAGAGAGAGAGAGAGAGAGAGACAGAAAGAGAGAGAGAGACCCTGCTTACAAAAGCCTCCTTAATGGGTTTAATTCATCCACTTCCCTCCACCTCCACCTGCCTCTCCTCTCGATGTTTATTCTATTTTCCTTCCTCCTGTTTTCGTAAGGAAAGCACCGAGGGATAGGTCAAGAGGTCAGCACTCAGGACCTGTCTTTAATGTGTGATGAAGTGGGAGGTCAAATGTGTTCGTTTCTTCTTCTATTCCTGTGTTATATTTTACCTTTTCTTGATTTTTTTTTTCTTTTTTTTTTTTTTGCATAATTAGCAATTGTGATTATTTGAAATATTGTTATTCTTACAACAGTTATATGTTATTATCATTATGATTCTTGGTATTGTAATAGCAATGATAGTGATAGCGATTCATAATATTAATGATGATACTAACAAAATCCTATTGATGTTAACAATGATAATGATATTATTGAATAACAGTGATGATGATACTAGTAATAGTGATCATGAAAATAATGCTAATAATCAATATAATGATAAAACGAATATTGATAATAATGATAACAACATTACCTTTATTTTTGATAATGATAATAATGATAACAACATTACCTTTATTTTTGATAATGATAATAACACTAAAACAATGATCTGATAATAACAATGACAATAATGAAAATAACTGTGGTAAGTGTAATGATAACAATATCAATAATAATGATGAGAATGATGATACTAATAATAATGATAACAGTAAAGATTAAAATGAAAATAGAGATGCTATTAATAATAATGATTACAGTAACAGTGACTATAATAAGAATAGTAATAAAAATGCTAATAACAATAATAATGATATTAGTAATGATAATGAAGATAATAATGATAATACATGATAATGACAACTTTGATATTAGTAATAAAACTAGTAATAATAACAACAACAATAATAACAATAATAATAATAATGATGATAATAATAATGATAATGATAATAATAATAATAACATTAATAATAATAATAATAATAATAATAATAATAATAATAATAACAATAACAATAATAATAATAATAATGATAATAATAATAATAATAATAATGATAAAAGTAATAATAATAATGATAATAATGATAATAATAATAGCAATAATATAATGATAATAATAATAATAATAACAATAATAATAATAATAATAATAAAATAATTATAATGATTTTTTTCCATTATCTATTATCATAATCATCATCATTATTGTTATTGTTATTGTTATTATTATTGTTATTATTATTTTTATCATTATTATTATTATTATTGTCATCATTATCATTATTATTATTATTATTATTATTATTATTATTATCATTATTATCATTATTATTATTATTATTATTATTATTATTATTATTATTATTATTATTATTATTACCATTACAATCATCGTCATCATTATCATTATTATTTTTATCACTTTTTTTGTTATGAAGATGGCGATACTGATATTGTTGATGATAATTATCATCGGTATTATTATCGTTGTTTTTGTCTTATAATGATTATTATTATTATTATTATTGTTATTATTATTATTGTTATTATTACTATCATCATTATTATTATCATCATTATTACTATTATCATTGTTATTATTATTATTGCTGTTACTATTATCATACTTATTGACTGCATTAGTATCATCATTATTATAAATATCATTATCATTAAAATCATCATCATCATTCCTATTATTACCGTGGTAATGATTATCATTAGAATCATTTTCATTTCTTATTACTATCATTATTGTTTTTGGTATCGTAATTATCGTTCTTTATTGTTATTATTATCATTGTTATTATTATTATCATTATCATTGTTATTTTTATGAGTGCTATTAATAATCTAAATGTCATTATTTTTGTTATAACTATCAACATCATCACTGTTATTGTTATTATCATTATTATTATTATTATCCTTACATTGTTTCTGTCATCGCTATTGTTTTGATCTTTATAATTAATGTTTTAATTATTACCATTATCATTACTAATGCTATGTTCAGTATTATCATTATTATTGTTTATTTTATATTTATTAACATTATTGTCATTATTATCATACTTAT
>NC_061853.1:11037880-11040380 GCF_019202785.1 Penaeus chinensis | reverse complement strand
TACATGCATACTTACATATAGAAATACATATATACATATATACAAACGTAGTTGGTACATGTACACACACAAACACACACACACACACACACACACACACACACACACACACACACACACACACACACACACACATACATACATACATACGTACTAACATCCACCCATACATACATGTATACATACATTATATCAAACCTACATACATAAGAAACAAGTGGGCGTGGTTATGCATACCTGCTTTTATGTGTGTGTGAATGTGTTTGTGCGTGAGAGTCGTTGTGTGCGTTTGTGTGTGTTTGGATGCAAGTATTTGTCTGTATCAATAAAGCAAAAAAAAAAAAAAAAAAAAAAAAAAACAGATCAATGAGAAAAGAAAAGAACTGTAGAACAAATAAAAAAAAAACAAAGAAAACAACAGAAAAAATAAAACAAAGAAAAAACGATCAGGTTTAGACAGAAGCAAAAAACACATGCAAGCGAGGTCAAAGGTCAAGAAAACAGACAACAGGGCACATCTCTGTGACCTAATAAATGCAGAGATTGTGTTCTCAACTTGCTTTTACATCCGTTAATATTTAAGTTTGTGTCTCCGTGCGTGTGTTAGGAACATTTTTTTTTCTTTTTTTTTTTTTCTTTGAGTATCATTTTTTTCTGTAAGTATAGATAGAACACTGTCTAATCTATTCTTTATCTTTTTTTTTTTTTTTTTTTGCTTTTTCACATTCTGTTAATTTACAGACTTATTACGTGGTGTGCGTGTATCTGTGTAACTTATGACTTTAACCCGAACAAGTCTTTTATATTTTACTATAAAGCTGATTATAGACCCCCCCACCAACACACACACACGTCCCCTCTTCTGTGAAAGCAATTCAAGGCACCACAAAAGCATTGTTTTCCTTCGCAATTCGGATGCATGCAACTTTTGAAGAATGAGGATGGCTGTGGGTGTATATCTATTAATCTTTCTTTCTATCTATCTATCTATCTATCTTTCTATCTATCTAGCTATTGATATATATATATATATATATATATATGTATATATATAAATGTGTGTGTGTGTGTTTGTATATGTGTGCGTGTGCGTGTATGCTTATATATATATATATATATATATATATATATATATATATATATATATATATATATATATATATATGTATATATATATATATATATACACACACACACACACACACACACACACACACACACACACACACACACACACACACACACACACACACACACATATATATATAAATGTATATATATATATATATATATATACATATATACACACACATATATATGCGTGTGTGTGTGTGTGTGTGTGTGTGTGTGTGTGTTTAAGCTGAGGAATCCGTCTCCATGCAACATTGCAGCACTTAATACGAAACGATATGCATATCCATTAGTCTGACGCCTTAATGAGCTTGCTTGCCCGCTTACCTGGCCTGGGCTGTGTCTCCCTATACATGAATAACTAACTAAGTAATGTCTGTGGGGTACTCTTCGCAGCCCAGTTTTATTCTTTTATCATTTTATTAAGTATTTTACTTGTTCTTAAGTATCCGAGCCAGATATTTACTTGTATTATATGTGTTTCTTTCTCGTCCCAACCCAAGGAACTCTACAGTGACATACCACTACCGTCACAGTTTCATACTTAAAAGATAAGTAATTGGCTGCTCATTTTATCTATACACCTACTATTTGATACTGCATGCATGTTTTTTTTTTTTTTTTTTTTTTTTTTTTTTTTTTAACGCTTCATGAACTAAACGCATATTTTGCTTCTGCCAATAATTACCTGTCCACAAAAACAGTTTTAGCCGGTCATTTTAGTATTGTAAATCTTATTTTTCTTTTACTTCATTTTTTCCCTTTTATATCTGGCTTTTCCTTAATTTCCGATTTACTTTACTCTTTGGGCCGGGCTTTCGTCTTTAACTATTGTAGACAACGGGTTTTATGAACGAGGTGGCGAGGCATTACCGCTCGCTATCACCCGCCTACCACTGCCTCGCCTCGCTACGTTCGCTCCCTTATAACCCCAGGAACTGTGTATATATATATGTGTGTGTGTATATATATATATATATATATATATATATATATATATATATATATATATATATATATATATATGTATGTATGTATCTATATGTACACACACACACACACACACACCCCACACACACACACACATACGTATATGTACGTATTTATATGTGCGTACATTTGATATGTATGTATGCATGTACATGCATGTATATGTAGATGTAATTTCTTTATTTCCTCTTTCTCTTGTAATCTTTTGCATTTTGGTTTAATGTGGAACATCTAAAGCCACCTCTCTCCTCCGCCCATCTATCTGCCAGGTCCTTCTTTTCCTCCGATCATTCATTTCTCTATTTCTCATCTATTATCCTTAATCCTATTATCCTTTCTTCCCCCTTTCCGTCGGCGAGCAAAAACAAATGTTGGCAGA
>NC_061853.1:11025380-11027880 GCF_019202785.1 Penaeus chinensis | reverse complement strand
TGCTTTGAGATGGAAGCACTTTACTCAGCGATCTGGTTCTTGCTCTACTCCTTGAGCAAATATATGCTTTGATAATATTCTGTATGTCGTGTTTCCACTTACGTATTATTTGAGCTCAGAATGGGATTTCTTCAGATGACATCCCAGCTTATCTTTGCCTTCTGGAACTGAGTATACTTAATCTAGTATGCTTATCATGTCTCTGGCCTCGCGTCTGTAGTTGTATTTCATTAGCATAATCATCTGCGCCATTTCTCTAATTCGTATGTATAATTTTCTCTTGTTGTAAGCTGTGATCTGACTTGGGGAGGGGGTTGGGGGTAGGGGGTTGGGGTATAACTTGTTTCCTCGTACTGTTGAGGCGTAACTTTTGTCTCAATATATTCCTATAGTCATAGTCAAAGTTCCCTTTATTCTCTCCTTCTCTCTCTCTCTCGCTCTCTCTTTCTCTCTTTCTCTCTCTCTCGCTCTCTCTCTCTCTCTCTCTCTCTCTCTCTCTCTCTCTCGCTCTCTCTTTCTCTCTTCTCTCTCTCTCGCTCTCTCTCTCTCTCTCTCTCTCTCTCTCTCTCTCTCTCTCTCTCTCGCTCTCTCTCTCTCTCTCTCTCTCTCGCTTTCTCTCTCTCGCTCTTTCTCTCTCTCGCTCTTTCTCTTTCTCGCTCTCTCTCTCTCTCTCTCTCTCTCTCTCTCTCTCTCTCTCTCTCTCTCTCTCTCTCTCTCTCCCTCTCGCTCTCTCTCTCTCTCTCTCTCTCTCTCTCTCTCTCTCTCTCTCTCTCTCTCTCTCTCTCTCTCTCTCTCTCTCGCTCTCTCTCTCTCGCTCTCACTCACTCTCTCTCTCTCTTCTTCTTCTTCTTCCTTCTCCCCCCCCGTTTCTCTCTTCTCTATTTTCTTTCATTTTTTCCCTCCTCCTCTACCCATATCAGGGTAAAGGGAGGAAGAGGGGTTAAGGGGCAAGAGGGGGGGGGGGTTAATGGATTTCTCTCCCATTATTGCTGATTATTGTTTTCTTTGTTCTTGATGTCTTTGTTTTCTTGTTTGTACGATAGGTGTTATTACGCTTCTTTTGTTGTTTGTTGTTTGTAGGATTTGTTTGTCCTTGTTCTTGTTGCTCGCTTGCATTTGCAACTTGTTCATGTTCTATTTGTTTGTTTTTGTGACTTCAGTTTTAATATAATTATCTTTGTGGTTCTTGCCTTTGCTCTTGTAGCTAGAAAAAAAAAAAAAAACAGAAAATAACAGCATTTTTTTGCTATGTTTGCGACAATTTTTCTGAATACTGCATTTGGACTTCCGTTTTATCTCATATCCATTTCGTATATTTCCTCTTCCTTAATTTATCCTTATTTTATAGTAAACATAAGGATACATTTGCTTGTATGTTCCTTCATCTTTAATTGTTTTTTTTTTCCCGTGGTTTATTCTCTTTTTTTCAGTTTTTCCTTTTTCTTAACTTGATTATTCGTGTCTGCTTTTTTGCACGTCTTTCTTTTGTTTGTTTTTTGTTCGCTATGTTTTGTCTTTCTTTATCTATATTTCAGTATTATTCTCTTTTCTTAGTTTTTATTTATTTATTTATTATTATTTTTTTTTTTGCATTTTCTTTTTACCTTCCTATTTGGTTTTGTCTCCGTTTATTCTTTTTTTCCTCCTTTCTTCTTCCCCTCTTTCTCTCTCTTTCTCCTCTTCCCTCTGCCTATTCCTCCCCTCTCCTTTCTTCATATCTCATTCCTCATTTATCTTTTTTTTTTTTTAGTGTATCTCTCCCGTCTTCGCTCATCCCTCCCTTCACCCCCCCCCCCCCTTTTTATCTCCCTTTTCCCCTTAACACTCTATTCTTTCCCTTCCTTACACTTCTTCTCCATCCCATACTCTCTCTCGCTCTCTCTTCCTCCGCCTTACTCTATCTCCTTTTCTTCACAGCCTCTTTATTTTCTCTCTTTCTCACTTCTCCCGTTCTTGGATCTTCCCTGTCTCTATTAACCCTCACCTTCTCCTTCTCCCCCCCCCCCCACTCCCTCAGCCTAACGCCCCCTCGTCCCCCCCCCCCCCTCTTTACTCCCTTCCTCTTTTCACACTAAAGAAGCCTCTCCTTACCCCCCCCCCCCTCCACCAAACCCCGACATCTTCCCCCTCCTTCAGTTACTCTAATTCTTCTCCCCCATCTCTTCGCTTCCTTCCCCAACTTACCTCCTCTCTCTCCCCTCTTCCCCTTCTTTACCAGCCTACTTCTCCTCCCTCTTTTTTTCCTTCCTTCCCCCCCCTTACCTCTCCTCTCCCCCCTTCTCTCCTTCCTTCCCCGCTTTACCTCCTATCTCTCTCCCTCTCCTTTCCCTCCTTACCTCCTCTCTCCCCCTCTTCCACCTCCTTTCCGTCTCTCACCTCTCCCTCTCCTCTCCATTCCTACCATCCCTCCCATCTCTCCCCTTCCTCCCCTTTCCCCTTACCCTCCCACCTCTTCCTTTCCTTCCGTACTCCATCACTCCCCACCACCCCCCACCCACCC
>NC_061853.1:10968612-10971112 GCF_019202785.1 Penaeus chinensis | reverse complement strand
GGGTGTATGTGTGTGTATATGTGTGTGTGTGTGTGTGTGTGTGTGTGTGTGTGTGTGTGCAGCGAAAGGGGGATGTGTGTATGTGTGTGCGCAATGAGAGCGAAATATGTGTATGTGTGTTTGTGTGTGTGTAGGCGAAGGTATGAGTGAGTATGGATGTTTCCGGGCGTTTGTGTGTGTATCTTTACCAAATAATTCAATATCTCTTATCATGGCTAAATCATTTAATTTCTCTTATCTTTACCACCATCACAGTTGAATTATTCTATATCCCCAATACAAGAAATATCATTATTCTAACACAATGAAATAAAAAACAGAGATTATATAGACAAAATATGATTGAAGGAAGAGAAAAATAACTTTCTGTAGTACTTTGTCTGATTGTTCTTCCTCAGACATTATTATTTCTTATATATTTCTTATATATATATATATATATATATATATATATATATATTTACATATATATGTGTGTGTGCATATATATGTGTGTGTGTGTGTGTGTATATGTGTGTGTGTGTTTGTTTACGCACACAATAATTAAGGTTCATATCTCTGCAAAGTGTTGATCGGTCGGTCGCAATTGTTCAGTTATATTTTTTGTTCTTAGTTCTCCTAGTAATCGCCGTGTTCATTATTACTATCATTGTCATTGTCAATAATATTTTACTACTATTACTGTTATTTTCATTATTTTCATCGTTTTGTTATCGTTACTATTACTATTAGTAGGATACTGTTATCATTATTATTACTATTTATCATCATAATCATCTTTATCCTCATAATTATCACTATTATAATTATTGTTATTATCATTATTACTGTTATCATTATTGCTATTACCGCACTTATATTTATTATTGCTAATATTTTTATACTCTTCGTTGTCATTTTCATTATCAATATTATTATCATCATTATCAATGTTATTATTATTATCATTGTTATCATTATTATTATTATCATTGTTATTATTGCTATCATTACCATTAAAATTATTATTATTATTGTTATTATTATTATCATAAACATTTTCATTATCATCATTTTTATTGTTATTGCTATTATAATTATTGCTTTCATCATTATCATTTGTATTATTATCATTATTACAATATCCTTTATCGCTTTCATCTTTATAGTGATCATTATCATTGTTATGATAAATATTATAAATGTCATCTTTCTGATGAAGATAATGATATTATCATTCATAATGATGGTGCTAATAATAATGATTGTTATTATCATCCTTACCATAGTTATTTGTTACCATCATCATTACTATTTACTAATATTATCATTACCATCATTATTATAGTAATTATCATCATTATCATTACTACCGTTATTATTATTATTATTATTATTATTATTATTATTATTATTATTATTATTATTATTATTATCATCATTATTATCATTACTATTATTATTATTATCATTATTATTATCATTATCATCATTATCATTATCATTATTATTATCATTATTATTATTATAATGATAAGGATGATAATAATAATAATGATAACTATTATTATTATTATTATTATTATTATTATTATGATAATGATGATAATAATAATAATAATAATAATAATAATAATAATAATAATAATAATAATTACTATTATTATTATTATCATTATCATTACCATGATTATGATTATTATTATATTAATATTATTATGATTATGATTATTATGATTATTTTTACTATCATCATTATTATTATTGCTATTCAAATTGTTATTATCATCATTATTATTATCGATATTATCATTCTAACCGTTATTATTAATATTATCAATTTTATTATTGTTATCATTCTCACCGTTATTATTGATATTATTATTATTATTATCATTATCGTTATTACTACTATCATTATCTTCATAATACTCACCTTTTTTAAACGGTATTTTTACTAATATCCTTTCTATCCTGTCTTTCATCTGTATTCTGATCTGTTTATTAGCGTATCTATCTGTACATCTATTTATTTCCCTACCTGTCTATCTATCTATCTCTTTACGTGCCTACTTATCTATCTCTCTACCTGTCTATCTATCTTTGTTTTTAGAGCTTGCAAAGGGGGGGGGGAGGTGAAACTTTATGAATATATAGAATTATTGAATAAAAGGAAACAGCACTGGAGATGGAAGAGAGGGGGGGGGAGGGGGGAGGGGGTAAGGTAGGGGGTATGAGAGGGGGGGAGGGGGAGGACGGGGAGGGGACGGACTCTAATAGCTATAACTTTGGCACAAAATGCTGACCATTTTATGAATATGTATATATAAATACTTTTTTTTTCCGGATACTCTTTTTTTTCCCCCTCTCTCTCTCTCCATCGTGTGCATTGCATTTCAAATTCAAATGTTTCTAAATGAGTTTTCGATTCGGGAAAAAAATGTTTATTGTTTATTTTGGCAACGATCTGGCTACAGTTATATATATATGTTAATATATATATTTCATTAAATTTTCACTG
>NC_061853.1:10956112-10958612 GCF_019202785.1 Penaeus chinensis | reverse complement strand
TTTTATCAATATTGTTATCAATATTGTTATTATTATTATTATTATTGTCATTATTTTTATCATTATTATTATTATTATCATTATTATCATTATTACTGTTATATTATTATTATTATTTTATCATTATTATTACTATTATTACTATTATTATTATTATTATTATCATTATTATCATTATTATTATTATTATTATTATTATGTTGTTGTTGTTATTCCAGTTGTCGCTGTTTTTTTGTTTTTTTTTTGTTACGGTTTTGATATTATCATTATCATTATTAGTTTTAGTTTGTATTATTTTGATCATTGTTATTATTGTCATTATTGTTTTCATTATCATCATTACTATTACTGTTACTATTGCTATCATCATCATCATCATCTTGGATATTATTGGCATTATTAGTGCCATCACCATGATCATCATCATCGCATTATCGCAACCATAATCATCACTTTAATGTAATCACATCATCAATATCACTATCACCTTAATGCAATCATCATCACCATCACCATCATTATCAACGCCATCATCATCACCATCATATCATCATAATCACCGTCATCATCGTCACCATCATCATCACCATCATAATCATCATCATAATCCACATCACCGTCACCATCACCATCACCGTCATCATCATCATCATCGCCATCATCATCATCACCATCATCATCATCATGATTATCATCACCATCCCCATCATCATCATCCACATCACCATCATAATTATTATCATTATCATCATAATCACCGTCATCATCACCATCACCATCATCATCATCACCATCTTCAGCATCATTACCATCATCCTCATCACCATCATCACCATCACAATCATCATCATCATTATAATCACCATCGCCATCATGATCATCATCATAATCCACATCACCATCATCATCCATATCACCATCATAATCATCACCATCATCACCATCATCATCACTATCATCATCACCATCATTATCATCATCATCATCACCATCATCATCATCACCATCACTAACATAATCATCATCATCATCACCATCATCATCCACATCACCGTCATCATCACCATCACCATCATCATCACCATCACCATCATCATCATCACAATCATCATCACCATCATTATCATCATCATCATCACCATCATCATCATCACCATCACTAACATAATCATCATCATCATCACCATCATCATCCACATCGCCATCATCATCACTATCACCATCATCATCATCATCATCACCAACATCATCACCATCATTATCATCATCATCAACATCATCACCATCATCATCATCACAATCATCAACATCATCATCATCATAACCATCATCATCACTATCACCATCATCATCACCATCATAATCATCATCATTATCATCCTCATCCACATCACCGTCATCATCCACATCACCGACATCATCATCATAATCATCATCATCATCCACATCACCATCATAATTATCCTCATAAACATCACCATCATCATCATCATCACCATCACCATCATAATCATCATCATCATCATCATCACCATCATCACCCACATCCCCATCTTCATCCACATCACTATCATCATCCACATCACCATCACCATCATCATCATAATCATCATCATCCACATCACCGTCATCATCACTATCACTATCATCATCATCACAATCATCAACATCATCATCATAACCATCATCATCACCCTCATCCTCATCATCATCACCATCACCATCATCATCATCACCCTCACCATCATCATCACCATCATCATCATCCACATCACCATCATCATCCACATCACCATCATAATCATCACCATCACCATCATCACCATCATCATCACCATCATAATCAGCATCATCATCACCATATCATCACCATCATCATGCACATTATCATCATAATCACCATCATGATTATCATCACCATCACCACCATCGTCATCATCCACATCACCATCATAAACATCATCATTATCATCATCATCCACATCACCGTCGCAATCATCATCACCATCATCATCATCACCATAATCAACATTATCATTATATCCGTCATCAACATCATCATCATCACCATCATCACCATCACAATCATCATCATCACCATCATCACCCTCATCATCATCATCATCACCATCACCATCATAATCATCACCATCATCCACATCACCGTCATCATCACCATCATCATCATCACCATCACCATCATCATCATCACCATCACCATCATTATCATCACCATCATCAACATCATCATTATCTCCGTCATCAACATCATCATCATCACCATCATCACCATCACAATCATCATCATCACCATCATCATCACCCTCATCATCATCACCATCACCATCATCATCATCACCATCATCATCATCAGCATAATCATCATCACCATCACCATAATCACCATCATCACCATTATCATCACCATCACCATCATAATCATCATCATCATCCACATCACCATCGTCATCTCCATCGGCATCATCATCACCATCATCAT
>NC_061853.1:10941072-10943512 GCF_019202785.1 Penaeus chinensis | reverse complement strand
TGTTACTAATAGTATCAGTATTACTGTTATTTTTGTTATCATCGTTATTACCTTTATTATTACTATTTTCGTTATCACTACGTCACCATTACTATTACTTACATTATTATAATTGTAACAGTGATTGTGATGATGATTATATGAGATATCATTATCACCATTATTGTCATTATTATTGTTGTTATTGTCATTCACACTTGTATTACCTTTATTACCTTCATTATGTTATTGTCATTGTTATCATCATCAGTATCATCATTATTACTATTATTATTATTATTATAATTATTAATTATTATCATCATTATTATCATTATCATCATTATTATCAGTAACATCATTTGCATTATTTTTATCAAAATAATTGGTTCACCTGTAATACGAAGCAACTTTTAATCTGTTTATGCATAAATCAGACAAGTATCCTGAAAATGTTCAAATTAAATAAAATCATATCTCCCACATCATGGTTCCAAAGAAACCAATATTTCAAAAAAGGAAAATTCACTTCAGAACAAACAACAAAGACCTTCCATAAATCTGATTCTCCACAGAGGTCAATTTCATACATATTTCTCACAAATAACTAATATCACAGTGCTTTTAATGCATAGTACTTATTGGAATAACAATTTCAATATAACAATCATGATAATTTTAAATGTTATTATTATCATTATCATTATTTTCATGATTATTAATATTATTACAATTATCATCATTATCATTATTATCATTATAATTATTATTATTATTATCATTTTTGTTATTATTATTATTATCATTATTATTATTATTATTATCATTGTCATTATCATCGTTATTATTATTATCACTATCATTATTAGCATTATTGCCACTATTATTGTAATTATCGTTATTATCATCAGTAGTAGAAGCATTGTTATTGTTGCTAATATAATTATCCTTATTACTATTATTATTATTATAATTATCATTATTATTATTATCACCAATGTTGTTGCTGCTGTTGTTGTTACAGCTCTATAAGTTCTAAATCCTGCATCAATTAGGACTATATTAAAACTGATAACTGTACCTTTAATTGTGGGGATATTTAGAAGGCAGATTGCCGTGTCATCTCTTACCTCAGCAGTGTTCCACCTAAGATGATCAAGTCACGCTCCAAACAACTATTACTTCCGAATGCAAAGAGGCTCTGCGGAATAAACAAACCGCTTATAAGTTATTGTCCTCCACTCGTTTTGGTATTTCATGGGATAATCACTGGCATATTCCTAGAACTTCTGAACAGGTCTATAGAGCAGATTAAATAAATTATAATAATCATCTGTGGGAGGTTTTTGCAAGTACCCCAAGCTCATGATTGGAGGGCTTCTTAGAAGTCTGCTTTGTTTGGCCATAATTCCGACATTCCCCCATTTCTAGACTTAATGTGGCCTTTGCTTCTCATCCACCAGAGAAAGTTTTTTTTTTTTTTTTTTTTTTTTTTTTTTTTTTAAAGCAGAGTAGTGTCGAGGTAGTTTACCCGTACTCGTTTCCCGGGACCTATAATATCTTTTGTATTTAAGTCATCTGAGTTTTGTAACTTATTATTGGAACTAGATTCTTGTGGTGGTACAGGTTCGCAAGGCTTATTTCCCGTTTTTTAGGGAATATTGCAAAATTAGTTACACCGAAATTGGAAGTTATATTTCGTATTCTAATTCGAAAGAGCTTTTTTTTCTCGTTTGCTGGCGTGTTGCTGGCGTGTTGCTGATGCTGCGCCAATCCCAAAAGTATCTCCAATCAACTCGCCAAAAGAGTGCAGATCAATTTCTCTCACACCTATTTTATCTGAAATGTTTGAAAGTTGATTGCCAAATGTATTTCCTCTTTCTATTATGATCAGTAATTGCTGCCACTCACTCAGTTTGGTTTTAGGGGAAGAATGGGTATCTGTGATGCTTCAATGGACTCAAGGAATCAATAGTCCATGTTACATTAGTTTACCTAAATTTTATTAGACAGGCAACACCATGTTTTTATTTATTTTATTTTATTTTATAACTTTTTTACTATTATGTCGAGTCAGGAGTTTCCCAAGGCAGTGTTCTTGGCCAATTCTTTTTATCTTTTATACTAGTGATATGCGGCATGGGATTTCTTTTAATCTTCTAATCTTACGGTGATTATTTTACCGCATTCCTGACCCTCAAAACAGATCAAATGCATCCACTCAATAAAATGTTGATTTAGAGCAGATCTCTTCTTGGTGCAAGCGTTGGGTAATGAAATAAATCCTGCTAAATCCAGTAGCATAGTTTTTTTTAGCCGTTCAAAAACCTGTAATCCACTACATACTGATATTATCATTGGCGGCCAAGTCATCAGCTCAGTAAAGACATTAGAATTGCTTGGTGTAATTTTAGATTCTAAACTGAGTTTTGGGGGTCATTTCAAAGCGTCCTCCTCTTAT
>NC_061853.1:10933572-10936072 GCF_019202785.1 Penaeus chinensis | reverse complement strand
AAAACAAACCAGCGCTCAGCGCGCGCTCATCTATCATCGCTCGCTTCTCTCTCTTCTCTCTTCTCTCTCTCTCTTCGTGTGTCTTTCTTTTCGCGTGGCCCCCACCCTCTACTCCTCTCTCCCTTTCTTTCGCTCTCTCCCTTTTTTGTCTCTCTTCCACCTCTTCTCCATCTTTTTCTCCTCTTTTTCTCCTCTCGCTATCCTCTACCGCTCCACCTCCTCTCCATCCACTTCCTACTCTTTGTAGCGCCCTCTTCCCTCCTCACCATACCTACTATCTTTCCTATTCCCACACACACACTAACCCCCCTAGACAACCCCCACAACTACTCTCCACCATCCTATAAACAAACCAAACTCCTCCTTACCCCCCCCTCCCCCCCCCCACCTCATTCCCCACGCCTCACCATAAAAGAGGTTTACCTACCCCCCCCACATACCCAACAATCCACCCCAACCAACTCACCGCATCACACACCAACCCCTCCACACCCATAAATAAACACCAAGTACACATCAACCCCCACCTTGCCCAACTACCGCCCCCCAAACCTACTCTCCACAATTCCGCCCCATCCCCTATAATCCCACCTTCAACCACCACTCCCAACGTCCCAACCCCACTCCCAACCCCTCATAACCCTCTCCACACTAACTCCCCCTACATCAACAACGAAATAGCTTAAACAAATTAACATTAACATTACCAACCACACGCCCCATAATAAACCCACTAACAGTAAATAGAAAGTTAAACATTTCGCATGCAGCTAAATAAACATTTGCGCTTCACGGCCGCATGAATATAGGCACAAACACCAATTAGCTTTCGGGGGTATTCCATATTTTTTTTCCCCCTTCTGTAAATAACCGGAGCATCATTCGGGCGTTATTGCGGGCTGTAATCATTGCTAGATTGCACGGGTTATATTTCAGTTTGATCAGCATTCAAATAGGGATGTATGCCTATTGCACTGCCCGATTTTAGGCTCAGTTGAAATACTTTTTATTTTATTTTATTTTAATGGGGGATTGCCGAAGATGGGGGACTGTTTGTGAAAACTGGCATGAAGTATTTTATAATATATAATAAAAATATATATATAATATATCTATAAATATATATATATATAAATATATATACATCTATATCTACATATAATATATATAATATATATATATACATATATATATATATATAAAGAGATAGAGAGAGAGCGAGAAAGAGAGAGAAAGAGATAGAGAGGGAGTGAGAGAACGAGAGAGGAAAATATATGAGAAAGAGATAGCGTAGCGCGCGCTCTCGACGCTCTACGCTCCTCAGCTCTTGTATTTGCTTTCGTTCTTACTCCTCCTATCTCTTTCCCACGACTGTATCCATCTTCTCTCTCTCTCTCTCTCTCTCGCTCTAGCTTCCTCTCTCTCCTCTCTCTCGCTCTCTCGTCTCTCTCTCTCTCACGCTTCACTCTCTCGTCTCTCGCGCTCTCGCTCTCTCTTCTCCCTCTTTGTCTCTCTCTCTTCTCTCTCCCCTCTCTCTCCGCGCATCTTCACCAATTCACTCTCTTTATCCTTCTCTCCCTGATCTAGTATACCCTACACCACACCCTCACTCACTCACTCTCTCTCTACCTCTTATTTTTTTCACCTACGACTCTCTGCTCTCTCTGCTGCTCTTGCCTCCCCCTCGCCATCTTCTGATTTCTCTCTCTCTCTTCACTCCTCTCTCTCTCGCTCTCTCTCTCTCCGTCCTCCTCTCCTAGCCCTCTAACCTTCCCCTTAAGCTTCACTTCGCCCCCTCCCCCCACCCCCCCCCCCCGATCCCCGCACTCCCTCCACAAGCCCATCCATCAAACCTTAGCAACTCACCTTCCCCATCCCACACCACGACCACCACACCTCCCTGCACCTACCTAACATCCAGAACACCAATCCAACCCCTTCTAAAACCCAACACAGCCTCCACCCCAGTAATACAAGCTCCCCCACCAATTCCCCCACCTAACCACAGCAACTAAACATCTCACTTCACCCACCCATCATCCACCCCCTCCACCACCCACTTCCCCATACCCCCTCCACACTCACTACCACCACTAAAGCATCACGACTATCCCATCACCCCCTCTCAACACATCCCCCAGGACCTCCACCACCCACCACCCCCCCCCCCCACCATCACTCCCCCCCAACCACTTCATTCAACTCCATCCACCATTCACTACCGACTATACCGCCACTACTATAATACACCCCCCTCTCCACCCCCCCCCCCCCTCCACCCCCCTCCACCCACCACATATAGCACTCAGGCCATTCACACTACCACGGCCTCACATCAACTACATGGAAGGCCGGAGTTTCACACACACACACAGAGCGCGATCTATAGAAAAATAATGATCAAGATCACCAGTAAAGCCAACCTCCCGTGTCCCCCTCTACAGACTCCATCTTTACATCTACCCATCCCTCCCCTAGTCCACAAGCACCTAAACACAAC
>NC_061853.1:10896072-10901072 GCF_019202785.1 Penaeus chinensis | reverse complement strand
CCAGAATAGAAAGTGGCAGTATTAGTACCGGTAATAATACAAGAAGAGGAAGAAGAAGAGGAAGAGAAGAGAAGATGAAAATCAAGATCAAAGCAAGAAAAAAAGAGAACACTAGTAGAAGATGAAAAAAAAAAATAGAAGACGTAATCGTAGGAGCAATAGCACTGATAGAAAAAGAAGACGAAGAAGAGGAGGAGGAGGAGAATGAGGGAAGCAGATGAGATAACGAAGAATTCAGGTAGTAGGAAAACTGAAAGAAGAGAAAAGACGAAGAACAAGAAAAAAAAATATTAGCAGTAGAAGTAGCAACTAGTATAATGATAATAATAACAATAATGATAATAATAATAATTATAATAATAATAATAACAATGATAATAATAATCATAATAATAATGATGATAATAATAATAATAACAATAATGATAATAAAAACAAAAACAAATAATGATAATAGTAATAATAATAATGATAATAACATTAATAATAACAGTATTAATAATAATAATAATAATAATGATAATAATGTTAATAATAATAATAATAACAGTAATAATAATAATGATAGTAATAATAATCATAATAATAATAATAATAATAGTAATAATAATAACGACAAAGAAACCGAAGTCGGGGAGAATGGCCGAACGCAACCCTTTCCCGACTCGTCCGAAACGCTCAAAAAAAGACCGTCATGCAAGACTCTCGGACCGTGTCATTGTCAGCCCTCAAGCAAGGGTCATTTTTCTTCCACCCTGCTCCTATCCTTCTTTTATCACCTTTTTTTTTTACCCTCCGTCACCCCACTTTCTTCTCCCCCCCCTCTCCCCCTCACCTTCCCTCCGTCCCCCACTTTCTTCTCCCCCTCCCCCCCTCCTCCCCTCCCTTCTCTTTTCCCCTGATGGATAATGAGCGAGTATTATCTCTTGCTTCTGTTTCCTCGCTTCTCCAAGAGGGCGTTGCGTGCGGGCGTCTGCGCGGCTGCGTCTTCTTCCTGAATCTCTTGTTGCGTGTGTGGTTGCGGCGTGTACTAGCAATGTACTTTGTATATTTGGATATGTATGTACTGTATACATACATACATACGCACATACATACATACATGCATACATACATATATATATATATATATATATATATATACATATATACATACATACATACGTACATACATATATACATATATACATATATACATATATACATACATGCATGCATACTTACATACACACATACATATATACATACATACATACACACACACGCATACACACACATACATATATATATATATATATATATATATATATATATACATATACATATATGTGTGTGTGTGTGTGTGTGTGTGTGTACATACAGTAATACATACAGTACATATACATATATACAAAGTATGTCCATAATAAACGTCATACACACATCTCTCTCTCTCTCTCTCTCTCTCTCTCTCTCTCTCTCTCTCTCTCACACACACACACACACACACACACACACACACACACACACACACACACACATAAACACACACACAAACACTCACTCTCTCTCTCTCGTTCTCTCTCTTTCTCTTTCTCGCTCTATCATTTTATTTATCTTCCACTTCACTCTCTGTTTACACATTCTGAAAAAAAATGTTGTGCTTGGAAGTAGATCCTGATAAAGGACGATTTGCTCCCCAGTGTTATTTCCTCTCGCTGATATCACAAGGCTGATGAGAGAGAGAGACACAGAGAGAGAGAGAGAGAGAGAGAGAGAGAGAGAGAGAGAGAGAGAGAGAGAGAGAGAGAGAGAGAGAGAGAGAGAGACAGAGACAGAGAGTGAGAGAGAGAGAGAGAGAGAGAGTGAGAAAGAGAGAGAGAGAGAGAGAGAGAGAGAGAGAGAGAGAGAGAGAGAGAGAGAGAGAGACAGAGAGTGAGAGAGAGAGAGAGTGTGTGTGTGAGAAAGAGAGAGAGAGAGAGAGAGAGAGAGAGAGAGAGAGAGAGAGAGAGAGAGAGAGAGAGAGAGACAGAGACAGAGACAGAGAGTGTGAGAGAGAGACAGAGACAGAGAGTGTGTGTGTGAGAGAGAGAGAGAGAGAGAGAGAGAGAGAGAGAGAGAGAGAGAGGAGAGAGAGAGAAAGAGAGAGAGAGAGAGAGAGAGAGAGAGAGAGAGAGAGAGAGAGAGAGAGAGAGAGAGAAACAGAGACAGACACAGACAGTGACAAACATATTGAGTATGTGTATGTGTGTATGTGTGTGTATGTGTGTGTGTGTGTGTGTGTGTGTGTGTGTGTGTGTGTGTGTGTGTGTGTGTGTGTGTGTGTGTATGTGTGTGTGTGACATATGTGCAAACTCTATATGCAAAAAGCAGGTAATAGGTAACAGGTAACGAAAGGCACAAAAAATGATAATCAAAACAGTTTAGCAATAACGAATCTGCCTCGTTTTTTAGATTTAATTAGGGATTTGATCATTTCTAGAATTGAGAATATACCTGTGCACGTTCCTAATGAGGTCATTGCCCTTACAAAGTTGGTTATCAGGTCCTTGATTCTAATAGCCTATTTAATATATATATATATATATATATATATATATATATATATATATATATATACATAATGCGCATAAATGAAATCAAAGTATAAAATATAATCACACATATGCACTTCTGCTACTCAAGCCCATGCTCACGGGAGTATACTCTGGTGTAGTGAGCAGGCCCGTGCGAAGCTGCTCCTAAGTCCACACTAGACAGAGCCAACCCTGCTGGAGGGGTTTATCAGTGGCATCCCGGCTAAACTACTTCCTCCCCCACCAAGATACACCTAAGCCAGTAGGTGGGGGGAACTCGGCTGTCTACCTCTGAGTCAAAAATCATGACTGCACAAACAGAGCAACGGCCCTCTTTCCCCGGAGGCGAAGGAGCCCCTGGTTACGGCGGCGATCAGAATCGCTCCGGAGCAGAGGGTGATAAAAGTGTCCCGTTAAAAACAGGCCGCCCCACGTTGGTGAACCTTTGCACATATAATATAAGGATAATTAGAATTGAATCCGACTTGCTAGCATTACTTGAGGAATCCTCTTTTATTAAATGGGATGTAAGACTCTGTGAAGTCAGAAGACTAGGCGAAGAACAGGGGGATACTAAATGATAGACAAGTGCTCTATTGGAGAGGTAAACCCCAGGGTAGAAAGCAGAAATTAGGGGTAGTTTTTTTAGTTCACAAACGTTTAGAAAAATAAATCTTGGAATTCTATAGTATAAGCGAAAGTGTCTTCAGTAACAATAAAACTAAGCAATAGGTACAACTTAAAGATTGTTCAAGTCTATGCTCCAAACTGTAGCCACAGTTACGAAGAAATATAGAGCTTCTGTGAAGATGTTCATTTAGCCAGCGAGAGAGTAAACTTTCACAATAATTATGGGAGATTTTAATGCCAAATTAGGTAAAAAGACAGAATAAGAAACCGTAGTAGGGAATCACGGATTAGGCACTAGGAATGAGAGGGGACACAAGCTAATCAATTCTGTGGAGGCTCGATCACTCAATATCATGAATACATTCTTCGAAAAAAGACTAGAGCGGCAGTGGATATAGAAGTCGCCAACTGACATCAAAAACGAAAAGTACCTCATAATTTCAGATAGGCGCGATGGAGTAAAACAGAAAGTTGGAGTCATTGATAGAGTAAATGTTGGCAACGACCGTAGAATGGTCAGAGGTCAAATTAGATTACACCTCAGAAGGGAAAGGAACAAACTCATACGAAAACTGCAGTCCAAATTTAGCTAACTTGAAGACCAGAGCGACAGAATTTAACCTTGACATCCATAACAGATCGTCACTTCTCAGCGACGATCTCAACATTGACCAAATAAAAAAAACAGTTCAATGACATAATAAAGGAAACTACACTTGAAGTAGGCGGTGAGAACGTCAAGCAAAGCTCCAGCAAGCTCTTGGTAGAAAACAGACAGATTATGCAAAAAAACGCAGAGTCATGAAAGTATCGTCAGAAAGGGACAAGATAGAATTAGCTGAACTAACAAAGACTAAATAAAAAGAAGAGATATGTCCTGAAATTCAGTACTCAAATAATAAATGAAACAGAGATCTCAGGTACCAACACGAAAACCGCTAAAATGAGACTCTGAAAAGGGAGAAATCAAAGGTTTGCAATAAAGAAACCAGACTGAGAAGTGACATATAATAAGGATGAAATCATAAGACTAGTGAAATAGTTTTACATGGATCTATACAACTCAGATGAACAGCCACGGATAGAAGCGAACGCGGTAACTAGAGACAACAGAGCGCTCAAAGGCATGCAGAGAGGAAAAACACCAGGTGAAGACGGAATTAGTATAATATATGCAGAAGAAATTGCCAATCTTTTTAACAAATGCCTTCTCAACGGAAAAATTCCGAAAGCCCGGAAAAATGCAACAATTATTTTGATATATAAAAAGGGGTTAAAAAAGATCTAAAAAACTACCAACCCTTAAGCCTCCTTTCAGTAACTTACAAACTGTTCACAAAAGTCATCACAACTCGCATCTCTGACAGTCTGGATTCTAGCCAGCCTGGAGAACATGCAGGTTTCCGCAGTGGATTCTCAACAACAGGGTACATCCACATGCTCACCTAAATAAGAGAAAAAAATAACGAATATAGGAGACCCCTGTGTATAGCATTCATCGATTACGAAAGAGGCTTTGACTCTGTACAAATACTAGTAGTACTAGAAGCTATACGAAGACAGGGAGTAAAGGAGGTATATTATAAGATACTGGAGGATATATACGAAGATGGGAGAGCAACCATCAAGCTCCACACGGAAACTGATAAAATACCAATTAAAAAAGGTATTAGGGCGATACCATCTCACCAAACCTGTTTACAGCTTGCCTTGAGGAAATATTCAAGAAGCTAGAATGGACCAGAAAGGGTATCAAAATAGGAGACGAATACTTAAATAATTTAAGATTTGCAGATGATATAGTTCTCTTCAGTG
>NC_061853.1:10886072-10888572 GCF_019202785.1 Penaeus chinensis | reverse complement strand
ATATCAACAAATCAAACTTCACACACAAAAAACAAAAACAAAAAAAAACAAATAAAACCCAACTTCGAACAACGACAAAAGTCACTTGGCGGCAAAAAAAAAGCCCGAAAATTTCCCGCAACCGCCGGACCAGTTCAACGAACCACGCGCGGCATTCGGAAGGTTAACGACCTCGGCGAGCGGAAGGAGGGTATGTTTCGAGCGAGAACCGGAGGGGAAAAAAGGCGGAAAGACAGAGGAAGAGAGAGAGAGAGAGGGGGGGGGAGGGAAAGAGAGAGAGAGAGAGACGGAGGGAGGGAGAGAGGGAGGGAAGGAGAGAGAGAGAGAGAGAGAGAGAGAGAGAGAGAGAGAGGGCAAGAGCGAGATAGATAGATAGATAGATAGAGAGAGAGAGAGAGAGAGAGAGAGAGAGAGAGAAAGAGAGAGAGAACGCTTGCTAATGCAGTGGCGGATGGAAAAGAGAGAAGAACAAGAACAGAAAAGGAGAGAAAGGTAAACAGTGAGACAAACAGGCGTTCAGAGTGAGTGAGAAATTGGCTCTCAAACAACAAGACTTCTTTAAGAGAATTTTGATAATTTTAATAATTTTGGCGAATGCAGTGATGTTAGATCTGATTATACTAAACAAGCAGACGTATACATTTGCATTCATAAAAAATGAAACGCGTAGTTATAATGATTAGCATTTATTGGTTCCATGAATATGCATCTGCGCAAGGATGCTGATTAAAATAATTGTTTGATTAATGTTTATTGAAAATAGATAAACTTTTTTCTTCTTATCTTGTTCACTTTTTTGTTATCTATTTTTATATCATTATCATTGTCATTGTTATTGTCATTATCATCAGCATTTTTATTATAATAAACATTGTTATCATTATTATTATCATCATTATTATTATTATCATTATTCAATTATTATTATTATTATCATTATTCTATTACTATTATTATTATTATTATTATTATTATTATTATTATTATTATTATTATTATAATTATTATTATTATGATTCTTATCATTATTATTATTATCATTATTGATAGTATTGTTAATGTTATTATCATTACTACTATTATCATAGCCATTATAATTATCATTATTATCACTATTATCATTATTGTTTATCAGTTTTATTATTTTCATCCTGATTACCGTATTACCATTATCATTATTACTGTTGTTTTTATTATCATTGTTGTTGTTATTGTTATTATTATTATCATTATCATTACTGTTATTTACATTATTATCATCACTATCTCCATTGTAATTACTCTAATTATTATTATCATTGTTACTATTATTTTTTTTATTATTATTATTATTATTATTGTAGGATGCAAGCATAATCATCATCCTTATTTTCAATATTATGATCATAATCACCAGCAACAGCATTATTATCAATATCATCATTATTATCACTACAGTAATCATTACTATTATTGCTATAATTGTAATTTTAATATTACCATTATCATTACCACTATCATTTTATAATAATAATAATAATTATTATTATTAGCATTATCATTGTTACTGTTATTATCATTGATTTTTATTATTATCCTTTATCAATTAAATTATCTTTATTACTATTAATATTTATTTTATCACTGTTTTATCCCTATCATTATCTTTATCATTATTATCCGCATCATCACTCATCATTATTACTATATTATCAGCATCATTATCATTATCTTTTCCATCACAGGTATCATTACCATCATTATCATCGAAACTATTATTATTAAACTGCTTAATTCATTCATTATCATTATTGTTAATATTATTATTACTATCTTTATTACTGTTTTTGTTGTTGGCTTACTCTTATTCATTTTATTTTTATCAATATTGTCACGGTTTTCGTTGTTATTATTATTACTATGATCATACTCTTTATCATCATATTTATTATCATAATTTTCTTTGTTCCCTTTTTATTTCTTTGTCCTTTTTACTATTTTTGTGTCTTTTTATGTCCTGTCATTCATTTTATCACTAATTCTGACTTCTCCCCCACTCTCTTTATCACTCTCTTCCTCTTTCCCCTTCTCATTTCCTTTCCTATTATCGTTCTTTCTCTCTCTTTCTACCCCCCCCCCCCTCCCCCATCTGTCCTTCCTCCTCCTCCTCCTACTCCACCTGGTCCTCCTCCCCCTCCCCCCCCCCCTCCTCCTCCTCCTCCTCCTTCCCTTCCTCCCCTTCCTCCCCCTCCCCCTCCCCCTCCCCCTCCTCCTCCTCCTCCTCCTCCTCCTCCCCTTCCTCTTACATCTGGTCTTCCTCCTCCTTCTCCCTCTTCCCGCTTCCTCCCCCAGCTTGACCCCCCTCCCCCCCCCATCCGCTCCCATTATCAGCCATCAATACCCCCCCCCCCCCTTCCTACTCCCTATTCCCTTCTTCTCCTTTTCTTCTCTTTTCTTCTCTCCTATTCCTTCCTTTTATCTTCCCCTCCTTCCACTCCCTAGCTTCCTCTTCTGCTTTCAT
>NC_061853.1:10868572-10876072 GCF_019202785.1 Penaeus chinensis | reverse complement strand
TAAAATTATGAAAATAATAATAATA
This sequence comes from Penaeus chinensis, assembly GCF_019202785.1. Lineage (NCBI taxonomy): Eukaryota > Metazoa > Arthropoda > Malacostraca > Decapoda > Penaeidae > Penaeus > Penaeus chinensis. The sequence continues at coordinate 10,876,047 of NC_061853.1, read as the reverse complement.
GTAATAATGATGATACTAATAATGATTATAAGTATGATTATAGTGAACCCCTGCTGAAGGCGAGGTTCCAGGTGAACTTTGAACACCGCGGTCCGATAGAAAAGTCTGTTTCTGCTCTTACGTGTATTCACTAGTCACAAGTCACAGACACAACACAAATGCTCGAAGACAATGTACTATGCTTATCACGTGACCAGTCTTGACCTCTCTGTTGCCCTGTCTGGCTCTGGCTCCACTCATCTTGTTCTTTAGTGTCCCTGTCTCTCTTTTATTCCGGAAGTGAGCATTATGTTTTCATTCGTAGTTGGGAGCTTTGGATAACTCCCTTCAGTGAGGACTTTGTGTCTTCACGAAACACCTACAATGATAATGATAATAATATGAAAGATAATTGTAATTACAATAAAAACTACATACTAATACCAATGATAACAGACATAGGAAGAAAACAAAACAGAATTTTCAGAAGACACGAAATAAAACTAAAAATTATACGTTTGTGTAGCCGTTCGCATTACAGGCATTTCCGCACATAGAGGGAAAGATTTTTTTGTTTTTTTTTTTTGTTCTTTGTTCTAGTGTCCGTTGTTTTTGTCTTTGCGTTTCCTTTTATTTTTACGCTTTGTTAATTAGGTATTTATTTCCTTGTTTTTCGTTTTGAGTTATTACTGTTATTTATGTTATGACTTCTTGGTATTCTTTTTATTAAGTGCTATTATCATTATTTCAAAATTATCATATTTTTGGCATCGTGTAATTAATATTGACCTTATTATTCTCATTATGATTATCATTTTTTTGTAATTATTATCACTGCTTATCCTTTCATTTTATCGTCACTGTCTTTTCTGCTATTACTTTTATTATTGATTTTCGAATACTGTGAGATGACCAGGGTTTGTCTCTTTCCTGTGGGTTGCAAGTGATCAAATATGCTTCTAGTGTCTTCCGAAAAAAGGGATTTTTTTTTCCAATGCATGTAATTTGTGTGTGTGTGTGTGTGTTTGTGTGTGTGTGTGTGTGTGTGTGTGTGTGCTTGTGTGTGTGTGTGTGTGTGTGTGTGTGTGTGTGTGTGTGCTTGTGTGTACGTGGAATTCCGATCTTTCATCCGAGACTTTCCCTCTTAACTTCTTCGTCACAAGGTATTCTCCAATAAGTGGCACTACTTCCCACTTCTTTACTTCCCACAAATGATTTCCCTTTTTTGATATTGGTTGTTATCAATCCTTTCTTCCTCTCCCCCCCCCACCCCCACCCCACCACGACAGTCTTCAATAACTAGTACTGCAACATCTCTCTATCTTTTCATCACAATATATGGTCTTTCTCGCTATACTATATCGCGTTCCTCATCGACATTCTCTATTGTAGTTCCTTGCTTGTTCGCATATTCTTTGCTCTTTCTATATCTTACATTGTATATAGAAGTCATTTTCTCATTGTAACTATTTTGTCATGTACCTACGCTGGGTAGATTTCCTGATATTCGCATATTATTATGAGTACTCTTTTGTCCTCTCAAAGCCTACACAGGAGGACCTATCGCCTTGGGGAAAGATAATGAAAGACAGCGTAATGTTGTTAATCCCCAAGGCTACGTATTGCGTTAGGCCTTTGTTCCTGGTTTCGGAGTTGACTCTTGTGTCCGTCCTTGTAATCTTTGCCTCATCCCCATCCTCTCCACTCTTATTTATCCCTCTTCCTCCCTTTCCCCTCTCGCTCTCGATCTTTCCCATCTTTATCCTTAACCCTTCTTCTCCCTCTCTTCTCTCCCCTCTCCCTCCATCTACTCCTCCCTATTCCCCCTTTCCCTCACCAAAACTTTCCCTCTTCTTAGTCTATATATATTTGTGTGTGTGTGTGTGTGTGTGTGTGTGTGTGTGTGTGTGTGTGTGTGTGTGTGTGTGTGCGATGATCCAGTGGTTAGCGCACTGGACTCCGAACCTTGTGGTCCCGAATTCAATTCTTTGACGCGGCAGTCGTAAAAATGCCTGCGCTCTGACTGCTGGCTCGAGCCCAATCTCACGATATATCGCCTTGAGAAGGTGTAGTCGCCGCCGTGGCACTAGCGTAAGCGCATCCAATCAGGCAAGGTTGGAAGCGCCAAATAACTTCTCAATTTTGCATTGAGGGAGGCCTATGTCCTACAGTGGAATAAATGGCTATAGAAAAAAATATATAGTAGTATTCATATGTGTATGTATGAGTACTCTTTTAGTACATGTACAGCTACACAGCTTTTCCAACTACTTTCGGTAAATCACGAATTAAGAAGCTATAAATTCGCAGGCAGTTTATAATATGGAATAATACTTTGTTATTAATCAACTAGCTTTCTTATAGATATATTTTTCAAGTTGGGTCAATCGTCTAATACGTGAGAAGACATATTATGTATTGCCAAAAAAGTGCAACTCACACGGTTTATTGTATATATTATATTATATTATGTTATATTAACTGATGGCTATTGACATATTTCATTAAAGTTTAATGTTTTGTGTTCCTACCCCCTGCTGTCAAAACAATTCAAAGAGTCGATAAATAAACGCCACTAACTCGGCTGTCAACGCACGCCTTCTTCACAGCATAGACGATCGTATGTTTGCAAGGCATTATTCACGACTGCGACACTATTACGTATGTGGTCTTAATACCTGTATTTTAACATGGCCGCCCACACGTTTTCAATTGGATTGAGATCCGGAGATCTGGGTGGATATGACAGAAGCGCGATGTGGGGATGCTCACGAAACCAATCTTGGACAACGCGGCTGGCATGGATGGGGCCGTTGTCCTGAATAACATAGAAGGGATCCGTTTCAGGAAAAAAAAAAACACACAGCCCTAACTGTTGGGAGGAAAACCTCTTAAAGGATCTCTACATATCTGCTGCAAGTGAATCAGCCAGGGCCGATATCCGTCACCTTGCGTGCATCCACTCAAACAACCCTGCGGTTCTCTGGTTCAAATCTGTCAAATAACAACACTGCATTAGATACAAAAATAGACATATATGAACATCTTTTAGCGTTCATTCCTATTAGAACAAACAACTTTCTTCAAAATATCGAGCGAGGGGTGGTGTCGTTACCTACCTGTTTTTTTGTTGGCGCCCTACACACATACCTCTCAGCGTTGGTGCCTCCAGAAAAGAAAAGAAAAAATCTTGTCGCAGATTATTTTTTCTATTCTAGAAGATCTGTGGGTTGTCTGCCTATTGCAAGGCATATTCCATCGTCTTCGGGAATATGATCATCGCGTCGTAGGGAATCCATAGGAATTCCAGAACAGCTATTGGATACATTATGAATCAGAACGAGACCAATTCGAAGCCCCAAATACCAACCCTTCCGTAACATAAGGTTCTGTTCGTTGTTGAGTGTTTCGACTCCCCTCCGAACGATAGTCTTCTGTGTAGCTGTACGTTACCATGTACGTATGTGTGTGTGTGTGTGTGTGTGCACTACCTCGTAAGCTTATAATTTTTTAAGGATAAAAAAAAATAAAAGAGCGATTATCTTCCGCATTTTTCGATCACTATAATACGCACCCCTCCTCCCCCTCCCCTCCCCTCCCTTCCCTTTTCCCATCAGTACCCCTACTTACCCCCCCCCCCACCCCCTTTTTTATGGTACGTACCCACATCCGCTTCATCAACCTCTTTTTATTTTCGATCTTGCGCGGATGCTCTTATGGGAAACCTAATGATAAAGATCCTATGAAGTGTTATTACATGGGAAACTTTATAATACTTATTTAATAAAGGAAGAAAAAGCAGTAGCTCTGTGCTCGGTAAGTTTTATTTGTTTTTTGTTGGTTTTTTAATTAATTATACAAGACGTACTTATATATTTGTACCCGGATGTGTATTATTACTGTTATCATCATTATTTTTATTCTTAGTGTTATTATCATTATTGTTAGCATCATTATTCTCATTTTCTCATTATCATTATTATTATTGTTATTATTATTAAAATCATTATTATTGTTATTATTCGTATTACTATAAAATCATTATCATTAGCATTACTATACAAATATTATCATAATTACACTTATTACCATTATCATTATTATTTTCATTTAGGTAATTTTCATAATTATTTTCATTAAGGTAATTTTCATAATTATTTCTATTATCATCGTTATATTTTTATTATTACTAGCATTGTTATCAATAATGTTATCATTAATTTCATAATCCTTTATTATCATCGTCATGGTCATTATCATTATCATTACTATTATCATTATTGTTATCATGATTATCAATATCAATATTATTATAATAATTATTATCATTATAAATATAATTGTTATTGTTTTTATCATTACCATCCTTATATCAATATTAACATTTTCGTTATTATTGTTGCTGTTGTTATCATTATCATTTTTATTATTATATTTATCTATTCTTATCATTAACATTATTATTATTATTATTATTATTATTATTATTATTATTATTATTATTATTATTGTTATCATTATTATTATCATTATTAATATTAATATTATTATTATTATCATTATTGTTATCATTATTATCATTATTATTATTACTATTATTGTCATTATTATTATTGTTATCATTATTAATGAAGGCCATATAAAGAGCCACACTGAAAACATCGAGAATGATACCACTAAAGGCATCAGTGCAAGTCAAAAGCTAAGAAAGAAAGAGAAGATAGAAAATCACCAGTTATTTACATAGTAAAACATATAAGCTGATCTTTCAAACGTAACAAGACTCGGACAAGTACAGTTTCTGAAGGTAATCTATTCCAAAGCCTACAAATGGCAGTAAAAAAGCATCTAGATAACTGAGATGTTGAAGATCGACTTGCATGAAATGTCACTCAATTGATGGTCTTAGAACTTCGAGTAACTCTTGCAGGTTGATAAAAATTAGGCAAAAACTTATAGAGGGGATGTGAATTATCTTTTACAATATTTTGTATGACCGAAAGTGACCCAATATCCCTACGATGCCCGGTGTCTAAATTTAAGTCAGACAGGAGATATTTTTAATGGAATTACAAAGACGATCAAGCAGTCGTAAGTGTGACTCTGCAGTAGATAATCACACGGAAGAACAATACTCAAACTGCGGCGGATTGAAAGAAAAGAAGCATCTACAGGTAATGTCATCTTCATAAATCTTGCACTTGCGAATGATGCCTAAGTTAGATGCCTGGGCCAAATTCCTAATCTGCAATTCAGATGTAAAATTTGAATCAAGTGCTTCAGCATTTAACTAATTGATTTATTAATATTAATTGATTAACAATCCATTAATGAGCACACTGGATGCTGAGGCAACTGTGCTCTAGGCCGATTCACAATCCTTTCCTTGTTCTACAGTGAGACTGTTGGCTACTATTTGCCTGGTTGCCGGAGAAGGAAAACCAGAACAGAGAGATGTATCACCAGCATATGCCAACATTTAATTAGTAATACCCGACCACATACCGCTTGAGTATAAAATGGGGAGAAAAGAGCCAAGAACACTACCCCGAGGAACCCCAGAAGACGCACGGGAATACGAGTTAAAACGACCATCAACAGGAACGCGCTCTTGTCTATCAGTCAAAACTTCAGTGAAAATATTTAAAACTTTACCAGCAACGCCAGGAGACTGCAACTTGAAAATCAAACCCTTGTGATTAACAGTGCCAAGAGCTACACTAAAATCCAGAGAGGCAAGCCTTGATCCATCTAAAACAGACTGCATTCCATGCACCAACACAAGTAATGCATCATTGTAGCCTTTCTAAAACCATAGTGAGTCTCTGGAAGAAATGGCCTCAAATATACAGAAAGACATTTGACCAACAAACGTTCAAAAACCTTTGACAAAATTGGTGTAATTTAAATGGGCCTATAGGTGAAGACTGTAGTGGGGCCTTGGGAATAAGGATAACATTACCAAAGCACCAGCACTGTCACGAATTAAAAGGCGTAAGATTGCAGGTAATTTAGGGGCTAATTTAGTGTTTTTAAAATCAAATGAAACAAGGCATTACAATCTATTCACCCACATTCTGAATATGATTACAAATAGTTGATTTCAGAGGACCTGAAAGTAATTGAATTAACGCATGATAATGGTGCCATGAAAGAGGACGTTCAGTATCTTCTATACTTCGTTTCGAATTAAAGCATTGTGCTAATAATGAAGCTTTCTCAATCGGACTGTAACACTACCATCAGTCTTCATTAAAAGGTGAATGGAGGGCTTAACACCAAACATAGAGGCTTTAAGCTTTGAGTAAAATTGAACATTATATTCAGATTTAACTTCCATATAAACATTAGTTGCTGTATATTAGTAGACCAGAGATTGTAAGCAGTATGTTTGTCCCTATAATCCTGATGACAATATAAACATCTTGCCATAAATGCTATCAAAAGCATGGTAGACACCAACCCAATTATTTCCTGACCCAACCAACCCCCCAATATACACCCGAACCTTGGGCTCGAAGCATAGAATTCCTACGTAGCTACAACAGGTTATTAAAATTAGGTAAAAGCAACTCCGATGTGTGTTTTATGTCTGAAAACAGAGTTTCAGCACAACAAATAGTGTCAAATTTTGTTGAGATAACTGCTAGTTCATTCAAATTCCCATGAAGTCCACACATATTACTGAAAAGTAAGTTGCAATACTTTGGAAGGTTAGGGCCAGAAACAAGCTCAACGACGCCCGACAACAAAACTATAATTCCACATAAAAACAAGATCATAAATTTGAGATTCTTCGCTCCCCTTGACCACTAAAGGCCTGCTGGGGACTGCGGGTCATACTAAATCGACATGCATAATTAAGATAATATACGGAGAAGGTAAGAAAGAAAATATAATAAAGCAAGGAAAACAAGAAATACAGGTCTGTCCTTCCCTACAATAGAGAGGGAGCTGAATTCTAGAACACACACTTCAGAGGGTCCACTTCAAGCATGCCGTTGATAGCCAAACTACTCATCCGCCTTTGCTATATCAGTAGAAATACCTAGAGACCTTATGACATGGACACCCATGGCTTATTGAGGACAGACAGTAACCAGTGGTGCTCAAGTGAGAGGAATTTAAGGGGGCATTTCCTCCACACTTTGGGTTCTCAAAGCCAAGTCAAGTTGCTCATTCACTCAAAGATCGTTGGCAAGCAAGATAATTATTATAATTTTTATTATCATTATTATTATTGTTACTCTAATTATCATTATTATTTTTATATCATTTTTTTATATTGTTATTATCATTTATATTATTATTATCATTATTATCATCATTATTATTATTATTATTATCAAAAATATCATTACTATTACCACAACCTTTATTATCATTATAATCATTTCCATCATGATTGTTATTATTCTATTATTACAAATATATTATTTTCATCATTTTCATTATTTTTTTGGTTATCATTATTACCATCATTATCATTACATTAC
>NC_061853.1:10853651-10855972 GCF_019202785.1 Penaeus chinensis | reverse complement strand
CCTCTCTGTAATGCCACACTTACGGTCACTTTTGTTCATAAATTTACCAAAAAATCGTGATTTGTTTTGGGGGGCAGGGAGGGGGGGGGGGGTTAGCTTTTCAACTGTATCAGATAACTACTATCTAAATCCAATGGTAACGCCCCCCCCCCCCCCAAAAAAAAAAGAGCGATACTTACCAGAGTAATGGAATGTATCCAGAAAAAGAACTCGATATCGCTTAGGCGAGTCGGATTCCGTCCCAAATATTCTACAGAAACTGCTCTTCAACCTTTCATTGAACTTATACTTGCTGCCTTTCACAGAGGATCAACTTGCATTAGGTAAAGGGGCTCAAACACGCCGTCGAGAGCCGCCTACGGAATCCCGAAAAGGAAGTATGCGAAATAGAGGGAAACAAGTATAATTTTCAAACAGCATCGGAGACTAGAATGTTTCTATTGACCTCGGCGTCATCTGCAGCATTTCTGACTCGCGCTGAGCATGTGCAGCAGCCTGACGGTTAAAATGACAAAGTGAACGTGATGAAGCTCTCTCTCTTGATGTAGTCCATCACTACATAAATGATCCATATAAAGAAGGGTATCTCTGTGTAGGCCAAAGGAAGATAGAACATCACTGAAACTGTGCTTGTCTTTATAGCACCCGTTTACGAGAGCAAAGTGAGTTTCTATCTGAAGCGGCGTTATGAAAATCAGAAGCATTGGCCGACGCGACATTTAACCTTAATGAACCGTTCCACATATTCGCCTACGCACTGTGATCACACACACACACACACACACGCACACACACACACACACACACACACACACACACACACACACACACACACACGCACACACGCACACACACACACACACACACACGCACACGCGCACACGCACACACGCACACACACACACACACACACACACACACACACACACACACACACACACACACACACACACACACACACACACACACACACACACACACACACAAATACATCAGGTTAAATAACGCCCGCAGTATAAACAAATCAATTGATAATGATCGGTCAATTAAAGCATCTTAAACAATATACTACATCATACCACTGCAAACACTACATCACTACTGGAAAAGACAAACGGCGTGTGGCGTTTACGTATGTCTTAAAAAAATACTACATAACCATCGCCAGTCGTGTCACTATCCTTCTATCAAATAAACGGGTACAAAGTTCCTAACTTAACTTGACTTCGATATCTTAGACTAGGAAATAGGTGATCCAGGGAATCTCGGTTGGACTCAAATAAGCTGTGGCGTTACCCAAGGCCCTCTTTCTCCTTATGTGAAGGAGAGAGAGTCATAACTTTCTCCACAGTTATAACAAGATATTGGCCTTTAAGAATGTCTCTGGCGATTAATTTTGTAGTAAAGAGTCTTGCTATGTTATAATGTTTGATTTATATAACGTATCTCGTTTTCCTTCCCTTTTTATGTGTGTGTGAATAATAGTAGTTTTTACCTACTGGAATAACGACCTATTGACCTTCATGAATGTGTAAACTAGAGCTTAAATTACATTAGTAACTAGCTATCGGGTACGAACTTACCTTAAACATATCTAAAACTCATTACGTAATTCTGAACCGCCATAAGGGAGTCACTTAACCCTTCACTATTCATCGAAGAATCCATACGTTCAGAAGTGAGGGGAAACTCGTTATAAGGGACAACACCAACTGTGCCGGTATACACACATCAGGAATATGACATACAAGATTACAAAGACACCGTGGAATACTTTGTTTCGTTTATTATCTGCTAGACGCGAAATATCTTATATTGATTTATTATTGATTTATGTTAATGCATTATACTGTCAAACGGTCTGGGGAAGCGCTTGTCATATGTCATGTGTCACTGTCATTCAGAAAAGGGCGATCAGTACAATTGCAAACTTAGAGAAACAGGTGATTGCACTTTCGAGGCATTGCATAGTCTCAAAATCCTACAGCCGAAAAAATACTAACAAACTCATGTGCACAAGACATGCATATAACTATTAACGAACTTAATAATTATTATTTCATCTCCCAAAACAAACTAAGAAACAAATATCCTTCTTTTCCGGTTCTTCTAAAAGCCACGAAAAAACGACTCAAGGGACATTATCAGCCTGTATTCTAAGAATTGATCTCATTATTCCAATATTTTTTTTTTCATTCTTTTCGTCTAATGTTGGTCAGGACTACACTCATTTCAATTCCATCTCAGTTGTCCTTTTTTAAAACTTTTATTCATTTTTAAGTAGCATTTGCCTTTTTAAATAATTTTATATTATCTTGTAA
>NC_061853.1:10818651-10821151 GCF_019202785.1 Penaeus chinensis | reverse complement strand
AATATATATAAAATATATATTTTAATGTGTGTGTGTGTGTGTGTGTGTGTTTTTTACCACACACACAAAATAATAAAATTTTAAAAAATATTTTATAAAATATATATATAAACACGTGTATACTTTTCATAAATATTAATTATAAAATTAAAATATATATTTTAGTATTTTAATTTTTATAAAAATTTTATGTTTTGTATTTTTTATTTTAAAATATATAATAAAATATTTTTTAATATTTTGATATATTTTTATAAAAAAAAATAAAAAATATATATATAAAAAATATAATATATAAAATTTATTTTTAATTTTTATATAATATATATAAAATACATTTTAACAAAACCCTTTTTTGTTTTTGTGAAAGTTGTAAGGGGGGTTTTAAATTTTTTAAATTTGAAAAAAAAATCAAAGAAGTTTCTAAGTTAAAAGTTTTTAAATGTACTAAAAAGACTCTCACCCCTTTAAAGGCCCCAAATTTGCTCAAAAAATTCATCAGAATTTTCCCATTTTGGGGGGGGGGGAAATATATTTTCCCGGTAACAAGTCAACCGCATTTATTCCTCTCCCTCTCTCCCTCTCTCCCTCTCTCCCTCTCTCCCTCACCGCATCTCCTTCCCCAACCTCTCTCCCTCCCCCCCCCCCCCCTCTCCACCACTACTCCCCCCTCATACTTCTTCCTCAATAAAAAATAAGAAAAAAAAAAATGAAAACAAAAAACTCTAATGGAAACCCTTTTAAAGTAACATCCTCATTTGCAGCCGGGCCGGGAAAAACAGCCAAGATATTAAAATTTTAAAAGTATGTATTTTTTATAAGTAGTTTTTTTACGTTTTTGTTTATTTTATAATTTTATTAATATTTTTTAATATATATAAAAATTTTATTTTTATTAAAAATATTTTATATATATATATATTTTTGTGGTGTGGGTGGGGTGTGTGTGTGTGTGTGTGTGTAAAAAAAATATAAATATAAAAAAAAATATAAAATATAAATTTATTTATTTATATAAATAACAAAAATAATATATAAAATAATAAAATAAATATAAAAAATATTTTATACATTAATTATATTATATTATATATAAAATTTTATATAAATTATTTAATATGTATATATAATTATTATTTTAAAAATAAAAAATTATAAAAAATTTTATTAAAAAATATAAAATTTTAATATGGTTTTAAAATTATATACTTTAATATATTGTTATAATTATATAAATAATATATATATATATGTGTGTGTGTGTGTGGGGTCCACCCACACACACACCAAAACCAAACACACACACACACCACACACACACAACATACACACCCACACCCATTAAAAATTAATTTTATATATATTTATTATTATATTATATTATATAAAAAGTGTTTGTGTGTGTGTGTGTTACCACCCACAACCCCACACCCACCAAACCACCACACTTTATATAATTATATTTTATGTTATTATATATAAATTTAAAAATATTTTTATAATATATATATTTATATATAAAAATTTTAAAAAAAATATATATATATATTATATGTACACACCCCACACACACACACAACACCAAAACAACCCCACCCCATACACACACACCCCCACACACACACCCCACATTTTGCACTGTTTATTTCCAAATTTTTATTTTTCCTAAATCAACAGGTGTTTGCAACCCAGTTAGAATGTCGGGTTTTTCTCTCCCTGGAACGTAGACGTGTTATTAAAATTTGTTTAATAATTTCATATATAAAAACCCCCAAACACCCCCACCACACACACACAAAAACACACACTTTTATTATATTTTATATTATATGTATATATATATATATATTAAAAATAAATACATTATATATATTTTTAAATAATATAATAACATATAATATATATATATATATATTTAATATAAATTAGATAGATAGATAGATAGAAAGAAAACATAAATCCCCAACCCGGGCAGCAGATGCGATTTAGCACTTTTTGGGGGAAACAACCCTTTTGGTTTTTTAAAGCACCAGGACCCCAACCCCCGGAAACCCTTCAAAAATGACATCCGTCCCCTAAAATTTTCCAACCCCAAATTCCGGGGACATTCCCCAAAACCGAAACGGAGTAGAAAAGTTAAGGGGATAAAACTGAAAAAACTGAAAAAAAAAAAATATGGAAGCTGCAATTCGCGACGGGGGAATAACGTAAAACAAAGGGGCATCGGCGATTTCAAAGTATCCAAGGTCGCGGCGGGGGGGCAATTTAAAAAAACGGCCAACGAGTGGGGGTCACAGTCGGCGGGTGGTTCGTCGCTCATATTTTGTTTTTATATATATCCTCGGGAAATTCCTTTTGATGAAGAAACTTCTGAGGGAAAAATGTAATCGAAACCGGTCAAATAATCTTTGTTTTTGGTGAAGATTTTTATTCTCTTTTCATACCTTTTCTACACACCCCCCCAAAACAAAACCCCACACACACACACCCCAAAAAACAC
>NC_061853.1:10773651-10778651 GCF_019202785.1 Penaeus chinensis | reverse complement strand
AACCCTTTGAAGCCTTTGAATTGAATCATTATATTTTAAATACTTTTTGATTTCCAGAATGATTAGATAGAGTGCCAGTTACGAACGAAAGTGGATCCTCTAAAAGATAAATAAAAAGATGATGGCTTCTCCTATTATTTATTATAAGAAAGTCTGTTCTTTGGTATCATTTCAGTAATTCTCATCTATATAAGAATTTCATATGATACGTATTGCCGACGGAAATCACGGAGAGATCTTACCCTCAAAACTGAAAAAAAAAAAAAAAAATGAAAAGAATGGAAATCTTGATGACGTCACATTAGGCAATGCGTCAGACTGACGTAACAATTCAACACATCTGCCTCATTTTTCGAGAGAAATTTGTCTCGCGAAAGACGACTCTTATACAGCGAGAGACGCTGAGTTTAGCGTACAATCCTATTAGCCTAAGCTAGGAAATAGAGTTTCAACATAAGCCAATAATGTATACAGTCCGCGCCAGACAGATGGAAAAAGGAATAGAAAATGAGTTAACAGATGATTGGAAAACAAAGAAAGGGGGAAAAGGGGAATTGTATGGAAAGAGAAATTGAGATAAACGGAGAGAAAATGGAAGAATGAAGGAAAATCAGAGAGAGAATACAGGAGAAGAAGCCTAGGAGATTGACATCCTGACATCAAAGCCTCCGACGATTCTGACGAAATTCAGATGTACGCAGTAGCAGTAATATAAAAGCAGATGTTGTCAATATTACTTATGAGATTGAATTAACAGATCATGAGACAAATGTTCTCCTGTTTATCTCCGATTCCCAAAAGTAAGTGTTCAGTATCCAGTATGCTATGAGAAGATACAGTACAAGTTGGATGGGATTGAAAATGCAGACAAAGGTCATTAATGTAAAGTATCAAAGCAAAGGGGCCTAAGACTAAACATTTGATGTATACCTGTGTTAAGGACATGAATATATATTTTTCATTCTTTAAGTGAAAAGATTAAAACAACTGAGAGCAATTACATAGCCTGTCGAATTGTTATAATATTCCGTTATTATGCAAAAGCTTCATCAAACGCAATCATAGAAGCTTTTCAGTTAACTATTGCAGTCTTTCCTCTCATAAAACATATTCATAGTTGTTATTAAATGAATATTTGGGTAAATACCCCTTGAAAACAATACATTATAAGCATGGCACAAAATATAATTTACCAGTTCAGTATTCCTTTGTAGTGCAGCTGCCATACGTAAACCATCGTAGCCTTGATATACATATTTTAAACTGTTTACGATGTTCAAAGCCAAAGGCATTTAAGCAGAAAAAAATCCTTACTCTTTTTGTTCCTAGGCAGTACAGCTACTAAGGAGAAAAAATATTCATTAAAGGTATTTACTACAAATTATGGCTTGGCAGTTTGTCTGCTACTTGCCTTAAAAAGTTTTTTTTTTTTCTGTTCACTAACTTGTTCAGGATTTTACCAACTTTCGTTTCCGTTATCTGCTTTTACAGTATTTCGCTCTCTGCAGTTCCGTTGCTGTGTTTTGAACTTTCCTATCTTCTGTGTGCTTTTGCATTTTCACTCCCATTCAAATGTACTGTATCTTCTCATAGCATACTGGATACTGAGCACTTGCTTTTGGGAATCAGAGATAAACATGAGTACATTTGTTTCATGATCTGTACTGGAATATTATGAATAGGAATGGTACAAGTGCTACATATTCTACTTGGTGGAGAGGGGTAGAAGCCATGGAGTTTATACAGGCGAGTGTTATGTAGAAATCGCACTGCATAGTATTTCAAAGCGTTGTCCTCTAACATTTCCCTTTCTTATTCAAAATCGTTTAAGATGAAGTGAAAATCTAAGATATCTATTCCTTAAACCAAGCTACCATTTAAAAAAAAATATATATATGTTTTTACATCTAGTTTTTAGGAAGGCGGTTTCCAAGAGGTCCATCGTAAAGTATGAATCATATATATTATCTGCGTGCCAGTCAGTCTGTCTGTTTTCCTGCTTGTCTGTCTCTGTCTGTCTGTCTGTCTGTCTGTCTGTCTCTCTCTTTCTCACTATCTCTTGATTTCCCTCTCTCTCTTTCTTGCTCTCTCTTTCTCTCTCTCTCTTGTTTTCTCTCTCTCTCTCTTTCTTGCTCTTTATCTATACACTTATTACCCAAATATCTCTCTTTATTTGCCTCTGTTCGTCATTAACTAGTTATGGAATGGAACTCAGTACGAATTACACAGTTCACTTCGCGCTCAATTCCCCTATTCAACTTAATATTCAAAATATAAGAGCATCTGTATTTCCCACATCAAATGAAACTTTATATGCCTTTAATCAATGATCACCTTCCCTTCTGAGAGTGTACTGCCAAAGGAATGCCTAATGCAAGATTTTATCCCAAGTCTTTTCAATCTTGCAACTAATTCATTCAGCAAAGATCCGCTTCTCAGAACACGCGTCTATATTGCTCTAAGAAGTTCCTTCCTCCAAAGCCTGTCAAACTTTATAACTTGATCATAAATGTTTCTCGTAGAAGTCTTCTCCTATTTGCTCTCTTCCTTCATTTTGGTTATTTGTGCGTTTGTCTCACATTTTCTTTCATAGTCATATTTTTTCTTTGTTCTTTTTTTGGGCCTCTCTCTCTCCCTCTCTCTCTCTCTCTCTCTCTCTCTCTCTCTCTCTCTCTCTCTCTCTCTCTCTCTCTCTCTCTCTCTCTCTCTCTCTCTCTCATAGTTCCTGTCTCTCTGCTTCCTTCTGTTTCTTTATCTCACTTTTCCCCTCTATCTCCTCCCTTCCTCTTTCCCTGTCTCCCTCTATCTTTTTCCCCTTTCTTCTATCTCCCTTCCTGTTCTCCCTTTTCTTCCTCGCTTTTTCTCATTCTTTTTTCCTTTCTGTCACCCCTCTCTCTTACTTCCCCTCAAGCTCTTTTCTCTCCCTCCCCCCTTATCTCCCCTCTCACCCTCTCCCTTCCCCTCACTTCGCCTCTCTCTCTCCTCTCTCTTCTTCCTCTCATTACCCTCACTCCCTCCCCCAGTTTACCCTCTTTTCCCTCACTCCCACTGCTTTTCTTCCCTCATTCGCCCTTCGCTCCCTCTCCTCCCCTCCCCTCCCCTCTTATCCCTCTCCCCTCCTCCCCTCATTTCCTCCTCCTCTTCCTCCTACTCCTCTCCCTACATTTCCAATTCCCCCGTATTGGTCACGAGGATTATTCGATACGGATTTAACCCCCCTATAGATGTCATCATCATCATCATTTTCTGGATATTAACACCGAAAAAGTTTTACCCGACTCATCAGGACAGTTTTCCCATTTTTCTTGTTGTTTGTGGATAGAGAGAGGGACGATGGGGGGTGGGTGGGGGGGGGGGGGATGGGTTAGGAGTAGAGGGGAATAGAGATTGGTTTGTGGGGGATGGGGTTTGGGAAGGGGGGGGGGTGGAAGGGGAATAGAGAGTGGTTGGGAGGGGATGGGGAAGGGGTAAGAGGGGGACGGAACGGGGGTTGGGTGAGGGGAATATGGGATATATCTTATTACGAAGTGGAAAAACAAGGAAAAAGTAGGAGGAAGTAGAAGGGAGGAGGAGGAGGAGGCGGAGGAGGAGGAGGCGGAGGTGGAGGAGGAGGGAGGAGGAGGAGGGAGGAGGGAGGAGAGGGACAAAAATGGGGAACAAGAAGGGGGGGGAGGGGAAGGGTCGGTGTGGAGGGAGAGGAGGGAATAGAAAACTGGAAATTGAAAGAAGAATAAGAAGAAGACGAAGAAGAGGAGAAGGAGGAGGATGAGCAGGAGGAGGAGAAAGAAAATGAATAAAGTAGAAGAAAATGAATGGTACTACTACTAATAATAATGGTAATGATAATGATAATGATAATAATGGTAATAATGATGATAACAACAATAATAGTAGTAATGATGATGATAATAGCAATAATACAATGATGTTCATGATAACAAGAAAAAAAAAAGAATTGAAAGCTGAGAATAAAAGGAGAAAGAAAAGGAAGATAAGGAAAGGGGAAATAGAGAGAATAAGAGAAAAGGGACAAAATTAAGTGGAAAAAATCAGAAAATAAGAGCAAGAGGAAAAATATCAGAGAAACAGTTTAAAAAAAACGTGATTAAGATCGAAGGGGGAGAGGAGGGAAAATGAGATAATGGAAAAGAGAGAGAGAGAGAGAGAGAGAGAGAGAGAGAGAGAGAGAGAGAGAGAGAGAGAGAGAGAGAGAGAGAGAGAGAGAGAGAGAGAGAGAGAGAGATAGATAGATAGATAGATAGATAGATAGAGAGAGAGAGAGGGGATGAAAAATAGAAAGGGGGGAGGAGAGAGACAGACAGGCAGGCAGACACACACAGAGAGATATAGTAAGAGAAGGAGAGAGAGGGAGGGAGAAATAGTTAGATAGATTGCAAGAGAGAGAGAGAGATAGATAGATAGATAGAGAGAGTAAGAGAGAGAGAGAGAGAGAGAGAGAGAGAGAGAGAGAGAGAGAGAGAGAGAGAGAGAGAGAGAGAGAGAGAGAGAGAGAGAGAGAGTGGGGAAGGGAGACGGATAAAAAGTTAAATGGAAGATATAAAAGAGTCAGGAGGATAAAAATAAGTAAAAAGAAGAGATCAAAGGCGAAAGGAAAATAGAAGAACAGAATGAGAGAATTAATAGCTTACTCCTTGGTCTCCCTCTCTCTCTTTTTTTCCTCTTTCTCCCTCTCTCCTTCTCTCTCTCTCTCTCTCTCTCTCTCTCTCTCTCTCTCTCTCTCTCTCTCTCTCTCTCTCTCTATCTCTCTTTCTATCTATCTCTCTATCTATCTATTTACTTTTATCTCTCGTTCCCTTTCTTACTCCTCTTCTCCCTTCCGTCATTGCTCCTCTCTTTCTCTCTCCTATCCAACCCTCATTTCCCTTAATTCTCCTTCTGTCCCTCCCTTTATTGCACTTCCCTTCCTCTTCCCCATTCTCCCCTCGTTTCCCCTTAATCCCCTTTCTCCCCCTTCCTTTATTTCCCTCTCTTCCTCTCTC
>NC_061853.1:10748651-10753651 GCF_019202785.1 Penaeus chinensis | reverse complement strand
TAATAAATATATATATATATATATATATATATATATATATATATATATATATATGTATATACATATGTATGTCTGTGTGTGTGTGCGTGTGTGTGTGAGTGTGTGTTTTGTATGTGTGTGTATGTGTGTGTGTATACATACATGCATATACATACATGCATATCTTTTTTCCTTGTGTAATGAATAAAATTATATAATTCTTAATGTATATTTATTCTCTTTCTGGCCATAAAAAGGCATTAAACTCTTTTTACTCTTTATGCAAAATAGAAAACTGTTTATTCTACGTTAAATCTCAGGAGTCCGTTTATATATTTATTTACTTCAAATATGGCACAGTTATTATGAAATATATATTGATTGTTAGTCCTCTAGGAACAACCCCTTAAATAATTGTTTAGACCAATATGTGTGGTCTTTTTATCCAACTCTATTTTCACACACAAAAATATCCTTTTAAGTCAGTTATCATTATTTCCAGCGGATGCAACGTTTTCCCATTTTCTCTCTCTTCCGTTTTCTACATCAGAAATCCCCGTTTTCTATACCTCCTCCGCAGCGAGAGCGAGATAAAACGCAACGGTGTCAACGAGCATTGTTAATGTATAGGGAAATGGAGGTCCATTATACGAAATATTTTCTTGTCCAGCTGATGCGCAATTCTGGCCTTTTGTGAAATGATTGTGTCGGCAAATTGTTCATCCCAGCAGAACGCGCAGACAGCCACATCAAGTACAAATTTTAGTACCTCCCCCTCCCTCCACCCCTAGCATGGGTCTGAAACTCAATTTATCTTATATTTCAGTGTCGCGATGTGGATGAGACCGTTTTGCATATTTCATTTAATCAAGGTGAAAGTGGTAAGGCGAATAACGGAGACGGAGACGGACAAAGATACATGGTCTTTGGATTATATGTCGCTGAAAATGTATTGTATATTCATCTAAAATATTGCAAAGACACGTAGGTAAAGAGAGAAGGGAGGGAGAGGATAACGAAACAAGAGACAAAACAAGGGAAGCATTTTAAGCGAAAATAGAACCATCGTCTGTGTTTGCAATATGCAACATATCCCAAACCTTTACCAATCCATCTACTGTAACACAAACACGCACATACTCTTAATGAAAATATATATAACAGAAAACGTATATCCATCCATACATACACAAGATTAATCAAACCACTCGCTCTTCAATCTACATGATCTTGCGAAATGCCGTATTCCCATTTTCCTTTTTCGCGGAAATCACGAAATTTCCCGTTTTCGCTCAATGTCCTTTCTCGTTAGCTCCCGCGCCGCGTGGGGACAGCTCTGCCGTGAAATCTATCGGAGCTTTTGGATTATTTCTTCAACGTTCTCGTCATGTTGATCCATTTCTCTTCGATTCCGAGAGGAGGGACAGGGTCTTTCCTCTATTATTTATATTATTTTGTTATTATTATTATTACTATTATCATTATTATCATTATTATTATTATTATTATTATTATTATTATTATTATTATTATTATTATTATTATTATTATTATTATTATTATTATAATTATTATTATTATTATCATTACTAATATTATCATTACTCATTTAAGAAAGGGGGTTTGTTTACGAAGCAAAGGCTCTCCCTACGTCCCAAGGGCTTACAAGTCTTGTTTGTATGGGCTCAATGATAAGGGTAGATGGGTAGACTGATCAATATGTTTCTGCCTTTCTTTCGCTTGCTCTCAGCCTCGCCGGATTACTGCCACAGGAAGGTTATGGTGTGTACGTTTACATATTAGTATATATATAAAAACATGTGTGTGTTTGTGTGTGCGTGTGTGCGTGTGTGCGTGTGTGTGTGTGTGTGTGTGTGTGTGTGTGTGTGTGTGTGTGTGTGTGTGTGTGTGTATACATGTATATGTATATATATATATATATATATATATATATATATATATATATATACACATAAATATGTATATATACATATTTATATATACATATATATATTTATATATATGTATATATATACATATATATGAGTTAACAGTGACTAATGCTTAGAAAGGCATTACCGAGAATGAATAATTTCCTTCTAATTAGTGCAACTGACATTCTGATATTTCTTGGAAAGCTTAATTCCGACTGTTCAAGACAGAAACGTCAACTACATTTCTTCATTCTCATGCGTACCATTTCCTACCGGTACACCTCAGGGATATAGTTCTACCCCCTGTTATGAGATCTCACAATAACACAAACGTCACCCATAGAACCCCGATACTCTTAACTACAATTCTGCATAAAACCCTCAGTGTCAGACGTCACCCAACCATCAAAGGGTTTTGGAAACAGTGCCACCTAGTTACACGCTCTCTCTCTCTCTCTCTCTCTCTCTCTGAGATTCCCTAAACAACAGCGTTAAACCTTTGTCGTATTACCTGTTACATGGTTATGAGAGAAACACGTACACACTCGGGGATCAAGTGTGTCACTGTTAACAGGGTTGTCGTTGGGAAAGCGTTTGATGTGTGGGTAGCAGCCTCCGGCCTCTCTGTCTCTCTCTGCCATATTTTGTGTCAGTTATTAACATTGCTGTTGTTATAATTGTTAGCGTTATTATCATTAGTGTTATCAGTATCGTTTTCAACGTCATCCTTACTATTTTGTACCTATGATAATGAAAGTGATAACGGTAATGATGATAATAGTAGTAATGATGATAATAAGAACAATAATAAGAAAAATGATAATGATAATGAGAGTGATAATTAAATAGAATAATAACAATAATAATGCAAATAATGATAATGATGATGATGATGATAATGATGATGATGATAATAATAACAATAACAATAATGATAATGATAATAATAACAATATATGAATAAAGATAATTGTGATAATGATAATGGTAATACTAACAATAATGAAAATGGTAATAATGATAATAATAATAATAACGTTAATAACAATGATGATAATAAAGATAATGATAATAATAATGATAATAACAATGATTACAAAGCTCAAATGATAAAAATGATAGTGGTTGGAGGGATAATGATAATGATTATAAAATTCATTGTCAAGGTGATTTTCATTATTGGTATTACAATTCTCATCACCCTTATTATCATATTATTATCATAATTGATATTACTTTGTATAAAATTATTGTTATGATTATTATTATCACTTTAATTATTATCATTATTATTTTTATCATTATTGCAATTATTAGTATTATCATTATTCGTATTATTATAAATATTCGTATTATGATTGATGTTATCATTATCGTTGCTATTGTTTATATTATCATTATTATTATCATCACAATACTATCATCATTAATGTTAAATAATGATTTTTATTATTTTTATTATCTTTTTATCCTTCATATTATTATTATTATTATTATTATTATTATTATTATTATTATTATTATTATTATCATTATTAGTATTATTATCATTATTACATCATTATTATTACCACAATCATCATACCACGATCATCATTATTATTATTATTATTATTATTACTGTTATTATTGTTATTATTAGTAGATTTTCTATAGAGATCCGTACCGTCAGAGTAACAGGCCGCCCGAAAGCCTGCGTGATGACCTGTAAACTGTGCAATGAAGAATATAAGCGAACACTTGTACAGGGTGTCATGGGTTACAGCCTTTCAGACCACCTAGCATGAGGTACGGAGAACCATGTATCAATTTCATCTCATCCGATGTCATAGAAGATATACTTATGTTGTATCCTATATTTGGAAAGTAGTATCACATGACCGCATATCAAATGTAGCAATGCCTTTCCACGCCCAAGCTGTATGCCGGCGTGGCAGATGAGTAGATAAAGGACTGTGTAATGGTTCCTTTTCTTGAACTGATATAGTACTTATCATAATAATGTTATAGCCTAAAGTTCAAATGTAATACCATTATATGTTATGATCACGCCTGTGCAGTCAGCTAGGGTGGTAAATAAAGGACTAAACTATACTAAAAAGAACACTACAATAATAACAATAATAACAATGTCATTATTATTATTATTATTCGTGTTATTATTATCATTATAATGATAATGATGATAATAAGAATAGGAATGTTAATGGTGACAATGATAAGGATGGTACAACAACTACTACTAATAATAAAGATAACAATGATAATGATAATTATATTAGTAATGATACTAATGCTATAATAATGATAGCAATAATAATAATAAGAAGAAGAAGAATGATAATAATGGTATTGATAATAATGATGATAATGATAATAATGATATTGATAATAATGATGATAATGATAATAATGATATTGATAATAATGATGATAATGATAATGATAACAATTATAATAATGATAATAATGATTTTTAAAAAATAATGATAATAATGATGATAATAAGGATAATGATAATGATAATAATCATGATGATAATATAACAATGGTAAAAGTAACGATAATGACAATGGCAATTATCATTAACACGAACAATGATAATGATAATAGCAATAATAATAATGATAATAATAATAATAATAATAATAATAGTGATAATACTAATAGTTATGATAATAATAATATCAATAATGATAAAAGTAATAATAATGATGATAACAACAATAACAACAACAACAATAAAGATGATAATGATACTAATAATAATGATAATAATAATAATGATATTGATTATAATAATAATATTAATAATAATAAGATGAAGAGGAAGAAGAAGGAGAATAACAATTGTAATGATAATAATGATGATAATGATAATGATAAAAATGATAATAATGATAATAATAATAATAATAATGATAATAATAATAATAATAATAATAATAATAATAATAATAATGAAATAATAATAATAATAGTAATAATGATAAGGATAATGGTCATAGAAATAACAGTAATATTATTTATGATGACGATTTTGATAATGGTAATAATGATAATAATAACAATAATAATAACAACAAC
>NC_061853.1:10733651-10736151 GCF_019202785.1 Penaeus chinensis | reverse complement strand
TAATAATAATAATAATAATGATAATAATAATAATGATATTGATAATAACGATAATGAGAATGAAGATGATAATGATAAATAAAGGAAATATAATAGATTTAATAATAACAATAATGATACTATCAACAATAGTAAAAGTAATAATAGTGAGTAATGATAAATAATGAGAAAAAATGATAATAATAATAATAATAATGATCATAATAATAATAATAATAATGATAATAATAGTAATATTAATAATAATGATAATGATAATAATTATAACAATAATAATGATAACAGAAATAACAAGACTGGTAAAGATAATAAAAATAATTATCATTATGATAATGAAACGACTGGTGATGATAATAATAAAAAGAATAATTTTGATTATAATTATGATCAAATAGACGAAAAAATGTGAAAAATCTTGGCTAATAAAAGGAGGATGAAACTAAAATAAGAAAGGGAAGAGATGCATAAAGAAACAGAATAAGAGAAAATAACAGACAAATAAAGAAGAAAAAGAAGAAAAGGGAGGTGAAGAGATAGAGGAAGAAGAAATAGGAAAGGAAGATATAAACGAAGAAGGAGAAAGAGAGAACCAACGAGATCAAGAAGCTGAAGGAGAAGGGATATGAAAAGAAAAATCAGAAAGGAGAAGAGATAAGTGAAGTGAAGAGGCAAAGGAAGAAGATATTGGAAAAGAAAATTATGAAAGAAGAAAGAAAACCATCGGAGAAGAAGAAGAAGAAGAAGAAGAAAACAAATAAGAAGAGGAAGAAGAAGAAAGAAGAAAGATAAAGAAGAAAAAGAAGAAAGATAAAGAAGAAAAAGAAGAGAAAGAGAAAGAAGAGAAAGAGAAAGGAGAAAAGGAAGAGAAAGAGAAAGAAGAAAAAGAAGAGAAAGAGAAAGAAGAGAAAGAAGAAAAAGAAGAGAAAGAGAAAGAAGAAAAAGAGAAAGAAGAAAAAGAAGAGAAAGAGAGAGAAGAAAAAGAGAAAGAAGGAGATTCGGAAGAAGAGAAAGAAGAGGAAGTAGAGAGAGGCCGTGAGCTGAAGCCCCTAGGATGCCGGTTCACGGTTTTATTGCGATGATCTTGGTGCCAATTCCAGGAGCTCGGGAATGAGTTCCTGGAGTCGTGTGCTCGCTGCGCCTCCGCCCTGGGTCGCTCGCCCGCGGGAGGGCGGCGCCCTTCGCCCTCGCGGACGCTTCGTCTTTGGGGAGGGGGCGGGGGCGGGATTGGGAGGGATTTTTGGAGGGATTTTTTTGGGGGGGGTTGAAGGGAATTTTTTGGATGGAAATTTTTTAGTTTTTTTATGATATTTAGGGATTTTTTTAGGGATTTTTTTTTTTTTTTTGGGGGGGGGTTGGCTGTTTTCTTTAGTTTTTTTGAGGATTTTCTTTTTGATGTTTTTGATGGTTTAGGGGGTTTGGAGGGATTTTTTGAGGATTTTTTTATGGAATTATTTTGGAGGGATTTTTTAAAAGATTTTTTGTTTTGTTTTTGTCTTATACATCTTTTTAAGGATTTTTTTTATTTTTTTGGAGGAATCTTTTTTAAGGATTTTTTGTATTTTTTAAGGATATTTTTAAAAGGATTTTTTTAGGGAGGGATATATTTTTTTTTTTTAGATTTTTTTCTCGACACTTAGAAGGGGAGGGAGGGAAGGAGCAAAGAAGGGAGGGAGGGAGGACAGAAGGGAGGAAGGAAGGGAGGGAAAGAGAGGGGAAGGTGAGAGGTAAAGAGGGAAGGGAGGATGGAAGTAGGGATGGCGAAAGGGAGGGAGAAGGGAATGATGGAGGGAAGGAAGGAGGAAAAATTGGTTGGGAAGGAAGGAGAAGAAGGGTGGAGGGGGAGAGAGGGGAAGGAGGAAGGGAGGAAAGGTGTGTAGGAGGGAGGGTTAGACGAAGGTTGATAGGGAGGGAGAAGAGAAGAGGAAGGGGAGGGGACGAAGAAAGGTAGGGAGAGAGGGAGGAGAGGAGAGAGGAGAGAGGATAGAGGATGAGAGAAGAAAACAGGGAGCGCGTGACGTGGGTAAATGAGAGAGAAGGGGAAATATATATATATATATATATATATATATATATATATATATATATATATATATGTATATATATACACACACACACGTTAATACACACACATGACTTTACGTATCACACTGAACGCTAATCTACAAAAGGTATTACAGTCAGCATTACACGCACACAACCCAATCCACATAAACACCCTGACTCCACCCCCTCATTGCAACCCCCCCACCCCCCACCCCCCTCCCACCAACGCCTTCCACCTTTCCACAAATACCCCCCTTCCCTCTACCCCCCCCAACCCCCCACCCGATCCCCCATTCCAGATCTGAAAGAAAAGGACATTTCCCCCCCCTCTTAAGGAAGACATCAGAATGAGATAAAACGCCTTTAGAATGACAATTATAGGCTCTTAGCGCGAATAGGCCGAGTTACCGTCAAGCCTACGGGTTTTCGGAGATCCTGAGCCTCCGCTGGATGCATT
>NC_061853.1:10674894-10689894 GCF_019202785.1 Penaeus chinensis | reverse complement strand
AAACGAAATAGTGATCATTCTACCCAAAATAATAACAACGGCAGTAAAATATAACGACCATATCAATAAGACAAAACAGCATACTCTGAAAAAATGCAAAAAAAAAAAAAAATGCCTATCTCATCTACCTCCAAGATAGATAAAAAAATAGATCTACGGTAATATATAGCCTCACTAGCCCTGACCTCCTTTGCCTGAGCGCCAAAGGGCATCGATCTGCGTGCGGGAATAGGAGGACGTGGGCGGAGTGGTGGGTGGGGGTGGGGATGGGGGGTGGAGGGGGAGGTTGTGTTTTTTTTCTTCTGAGGTTCTTCCTGGGTTTTGGAAGTTCTTTTAGGGGAGGGGGGTTCATGTGGGGTCTTTTTGTGGGGGGGGTTAACTTGGGTTGGGGGTGGGGGGTCTTTGTAGAGCTGTTTGAGGGGTTGTGGGAGGGAGGGAGGGAGGGAGGGAGGGAGGGAGGGAGGGAGGGAGGGAGGGAGGGAGGGAGGGAGGGAGGGAGGGAGGGAGGGAGGGAGGGAGAAGAAAGCATGAGAGGAGAAATGGAAAGGGAAAGAAAGAGAAAGTCAAAGAGCGAGAAAAAAAGAAGATAGTGAGAGTAGGAGAAAGAGAGAGAAATAACACACAAAAAAAAATGTATCCTAACAAGAACACCACAATTACTTAAATAACCGAATCACGCATTCCGTGGTTGGTTATTATAAAATCGATGCCACGGTCTCGTGTGTTTTTCTCCTTAAATGGCGGGTTAACGTTAATGAATTCGTGAATGATATTGTGGTGTGATTTTACTGCATTATTCTCGACACGAAAGTTATTGTATTATTGGATCATTTTCTCTTCGTTTTCGTTGTCTATTTTTGAAAGATTTTGGATGTGTTTTGTTGGTTGGTTGTTTGTATGTGTATAATGGGGTAACGGGCACTAACGATAGAATTAGGGAAATGGTAATGATAAAAATGTTTAAAGAATTATTTCAAAATTGATAATCCTGTAACAGAGTCATGAAGAAACACCTTAATCCTAAAGCCATCTCAAACGGAACCTAAACTCGCCCAAACTCACCCCCTCCCCCCCTCTCTCTCTCCCCCACAGTGCAGTCGTTGCGAAGCCGTTGTCATCCCTCCGGACCAGAGACTGAGTTTTTTCAGCGACTACAGCCGGACCCACGCCTGCCCCTCCTGCGGCCACGTCGACCACCACTTCGTGAAGCCCCTGACGTCCTTCGTGAGGGACGACAGGCAGGCGTGGTAGTGGCAGGCGCCCTCGGGCCTCCCCACCACCCCCTCCCCTCCCCGCCCAGCGCTTCAGGCCCGGTGGGTGAGACGCTCCCGCTCGCTGTGGGAGATGCGTGGTTCTCTTTTATTTGTCTTTTTCTCTTTTAATTGCTTAGTTTTGTTAACTCTGTTTTAAGTACTATGCTAGGCTCTTCTGTCTTTTATAGTTTCAGTGGTTTTATGGTGTTTTTAGCTGGTAACTACTTAGATAATTACCTTCATTACAAAGTGTATCAATGCTTTATTTTGATCATGGTTTTGTATTATCATGGTTTTGTATTATCTTGGTTTTGTATTATCTTTCGCTTTATTAACAAATGCTGCGAATATTAGAAGATGTATTAAATTGATTCGGGAATTAATCACTAGTGTAAATGCATTACGTTTCTTACTAATATCAATAATATTAACACTGAAAATTCCTCTTCTGTAATTTTTATTGTGGAATATACTTTCTTCCCTGTTCCCCTTATTAGAAAATCTATTATTATTATTCTTTTATTTCTTATCTCCCAACAGGACCAGCCTTGGCCGGGGAAATCGCGTAACACATACATCCCTTTGTTTGGCGTTGTCACCTTCAGAAAAGAGTGTGTATAGTGAACTTACTTTGTCTCTTGGAATTGAAAGCAAGGACAGGACCGAAAAAAAAATAGCAGAGTGAAAACGGACCGAGAAGGAAAAGGAAGTGGAAGATAAATAGAGAAGGCGAGGGAGAGAGAGAGAGAAAATTAGTTTTAAAAAAAAAGAGGAATGGTATTTTTTAAAAGTAACTAATTGAAATAACGAGAAAGGAAAACGTTAAGACATGGGCTGACTGGAAAGGGTGTGAGTGTAGTCAGTCATTTTTCTCTCCCCCCCCACCCCCCCACCCACCCAGCCAAAACCAATCCACACACACACACACACACGTACATTGGTTCTTTGCTGTGTTGAGAAAAGGAAATCGTGTGTGTGTGTTTTTTCAAGAGAAGGAAGAGGATAGATTTGATTGTCTTTGTCGGCATTCGAAGATCTATGCAGAGAAGAGAACAGCAGAGAAGAATAAAAACAAGAAGCTGGGTTTGATAGTTTTTTGTTTTTTTTTCATTCTCTTAAAACATTCCAGATGATGAATGTGTGAAGACCCTTTCTGTCTGTTACACGAGAGGAAGCAGAGGATGGCATTGATGTGGTCGGTGAGGAAGAAGGAAGATGGAGGGCGGAAGGAGGCGAAGGAGGAGAAGGAGAAGAAGAGGAAAGAAGAGGAGGAGAGAGAAAGAAGTCTCGGGGGAAAAAGATTTTTTAAAAGTGTGTCTGGGAGGTGTGAAGTCTCTCTCTCAGGGGGCTTTCATTACGCTGAAAAAAATTCAAAGGACCGTGTTATTAAAGTCTTTTTTACGGAAAATAAAAGACTTGAGAAAGACAATGAGGTGTTGGCGAACGCAGCGGCACTTCTTCAGGTGTTGCTTGTATGGACGACTTGATGCTACCGAAGAAGGGAGAAGGAGAGAGAAGGAGAAAGGAAAAGAAAAGAAAAGAAAAGGTGTAGATAAAAACATTTTATCTCCTGACGTGTCTTGTGTTTGGAACTAATGATACTTTTGAAGTGTTGTTTGTTTTTATACAGAAAAAAAAGGAAGAAATCTTTAAGAAAACTGAAAAAGTCTGCTGCACAACACCGTGGTCCGATACCATATACCTGCCAAGGAGTGTCCTGGAATCAAATTCTAGGCCTGTTTCTAGTGTGATTGGCTCGGAACGAGATAGATGTAAAGAAAAATGTACTTATGTGGACAATTGGTGTGTTTTTATACGAGTACATATTTTTTTTTTCTTAAAGAAGCCCAGATTTTAAGGTGTCTGCCGGGGAAAAATTAAAAAGTAGACAGACTCAAACCAAAAAAAAAAACTACAAAAAATACAAAAAAAAAAAAATTACAGGAACCCATATGGAACCGGGGATACTTTGTCTTTGTAATGTTTAATAAGTCCACCGGAAAGACGTGGACGGATGTAAATAATGATAGAGAATAGTCGTATGCTAATTGTGTGATCTCCTGTGCTGTATACAACTTTATTCCATAAGTACGATTTTAATGTTTCATCGTAGAGATAGTCCATAAAAAAAATCCTTGCTGATATAGCGCCCGAGACAAACAAACAAACAAAAAAGATGAACTTACAACCCCGTTTTTTGAAATTTGTAACGTGGAAAGAAGAAAGAAAGATAAGCAAAAAAAAAAAAAAAAAACAGACAAACATATTTGGAAGATGATTTAAACAACAACAATGATAATGATAGTGTGGATGAAAAATCAGAAGAAAAATGGAGGTGAGATGGAAGGACGATAGAGAAGAAGTAGAAGAAAGTGTGAAGAAAAAAACGAAGGAATAAGTGTAAACATCGACGAATGGAGGAAGAGGAGGTCGGAGTGATGATGCGAGGAAGTGAAGAAGACCAAAGTGATGCGAGGAGGAGGTGACGAAGCGAGGAAGTGGAAGAGAGATCGGTAAAGAGAGGAAGAGGAGGTCGTGGCGTTGACCGAGGACGTGGAGGGAAATGAGAAGAAATAGAAGAAGAGAAGAAATAGGAAATAAAATAAAAAGAAGAGTCAAGCGTTCAAAAAAAGAAAAAAAAATATATAATTGGCGATTAATTCCATCTTGTACCAGTGACTAAAAACAACAGAGAAAGGAGAAGAACAACGAAGCAAGGGGAGCTATAGGAGCGGATGGTGAAGGAAGGGAGAAAGGAGAGAGAAGGAGAACGAAGAGAACGACAAGAAGTGAGAAACACCGAAGGCTTGTCCACAAAGAGAACGCGGAAGAAAGAGGAGGAAGGGAAGAAAAGGGGGAGAATGAGAAGAACACGAACGAGAATAAGAAAACAGCAAGAGATAGAAACAAAAAAAAGAGAAGAAAAAAATGGAGAATAGAGGAAACGGAAACCAACACCCCCTACCTCCCCCCACCCCCCTCCCACCCCTCTAGAAGTGGGGGGGGGGGGGACCTCAGACCACGAACCCCGCTCGAAGCCAACGCCCAGACCGACGAAGATGGAAAAGGGAGAAGAGAAAGTGGCGAATAACGGACGAGAGAGAAAAGCGAAGAGCAAGAACCGGAAGAGAAAGAGAGGAGAAAAGAAAATGTGAAAAAGAAGATCGAAAAGGAGTCGTGTCAACGACGATGAGAGTTGAATCCATCCGGTAAGAAAGAAAAGAGAAGTGAGTGCGAGAAGGAGAGAGAAGAAATCAAGCCAAGAAAGGAAAGGAAGACCCAGGAACAGAAGAAGAAAGAAGAAAGACGAGAAGGACGAAGGAAGGAGGACCTGGTTTTCATCACGACCATCCCCCCTCCCTCACCCCACCCCCCCTACTCTCAACCCCCCTCGAGCACCAACCTTCCCTCCATCAACCTCGTCGGGCGACAGTTGAAGGCAGTGAGTCTCCTTCCTCCTTCAAACGCGCGGGAAAGGAAGAGAGGAACCTAAATGCCTGTAAGTTAGTTCAATGTCCACTCTTTTCTTTCATTTTTTGTGTAAGAAAAAAAACAAACAAAAAAAACTTTAAGCCCCCAGGTGGAAACTTGAAACAATAGCAGCATAAAAAAAAAGAAATCGAGATTTTTTTCCCACCCACCCTTCAAAAAAAAAAAAAAAAAAAAATATGGAATTATATATATACAATTATATTATTAATGATTACTGATGCTTCCACTTTTCACGGTGGGTTTATTGCTTATGATGTAGGGATGATCATGGTTTCAAGATGATGATGAGACATAGGAAAACAACTTTTTAAATCTCTCCGTATTGAATGTGTAAGGTACATTTTATATATGTAGCTTCAACTTGTACTGTGAGAATGATTCTGATCTTTGCCGCTTTCCGTCTGCTGGCCAGTGTGACATGGTGAGAGAAACATAACAAAAAAAAGCAAAAAAGTGATAAAATTGATCAAATTTTTTTTTTCAAAATTTAAACGCTGCGAAAGAAACTAAATGTTTAAATGATATATATATTTTTTTTTTTTTTTTTTTTTTTTTTTTTTTTTTGTCCAACAAAACTCGCTGCAAGATCCGACCTTGTTTCTTTTACAATAATCTCAAGCATTTAAAGGCAACTATTGAATTTTCGAATTTAACATAGGCAAGAGATCAAACACCCTTATTATTTTCACCAAAAGGATGAACATTAATGGAAATACAAACATGTCATCGAGAAAGGCCAAGCGTCAGAAACATTCACACTTTTTGCTTCCGTTGTGCGAGGAATCTGAGATTAGGCTTAGGAAGTCCAGGAAAAGCAAATGAAGTCTTAAACATTTTTCCTAAATGAAGTCACGAGTCAAAAAAGTCTTTCGGAGGAAAAGAAAATAAGTAACCATTATAAACGTCAGATCAGATTCTTTACAATATAATGTTGGGAGAAAGATTGCGGTAGCTTCGGCAGAGATATGTGGAAGATGTCATTGTTGTCTGAACTTTTGACCTTTTACTAATGGAAGATATACTTTTTTAAATCATAATCAGAGGAAAATCCCGTCGTTGGAACAAGCAAGATTAAAGCTATCGAATTTAAGAAAAAAAGAAAAAAAAGTGTTATTGAGAAGAAAAGTTGATTTTTTTTTTTTTTTTTTGAAGTCCGTCGATATGAACACCCGATTGTTAAGTCAAACATCAAATACATTTTATAGCAATTAACGACTATCCAAAAGAGAACGGACTCCACGACGTCGGAACATTTTTTTTTTTTTTTACTTTCTAAAAACTTCCACTTACATTGTAAACTCACACCATCAAACCTCCTTTTGGGACCTTCACATATTTACCTAAAATCTCATTTCGTGGTTCAACAGAGAGTGTGAAAGGTGTTTTGAAAAAAAAAAAAAAAAGAAGTCTCCATTCAAATTGGAAAATACAACTAGTTCAATGAAAAAAAGCGAAATGTATTGACTACAGATGACATCAACGACCTGCCAACCCCACCCCCTTTCCTTGACCCCCCCTCCCATACGAGAGCTATGACCTGACTTCTTCGGCTTGACCTCAGCTATATTATGTGCATTGCTAGGCTATAAGCTATATGGGACCTGATATTTTGACCAATACTACCATCGACTCTGCGGTATGCATTGGGCACGTGTTGGACCTTATCATAGGTGGATCTGTAAGCGTTTTAAGGCGGTTTTCGGATCTGTAGACGTACGTTTTAAGACGAATTTTGGATCTGCAAACGTTTTAAGACAAAAGTTTCGCATCCGTAAACGTTTTAGGACGAATTTCTCTGGATTTAGGAATCGATGGGTAACTTTTTTTTTCTTCGTTTGGTAACCTTTACTCATGGATTCTGTGGTTAGACTAAAGTAATACTAGAATAAAGTTGTATCTTTCAAGTATATAATATTAAGCAATTGACTGGTAAAATCTGGAATTATTGCATTGTTTCCGCATTCAAAATAGTAACAAAACTCAAAAGAGGGCAGTACATTACAACATCACAAAGATAGTCCTGGTCATCTTTTTTGACGCAGAAACCACGACATGAGCAACGGTTCCGACAACGCCAGCGACAAAAGTGGGCTTCAGACAAACAGCCTCCGATTCAGGAAAGAAATCAGCCAGACATGTTTTTTTTCTATGTAGCTTTATACCGTGTTGATGAGAGAATCAAAGGACACTTTTTTTTTAAAGAGAGTGAAATGCAAATGAATCGTAATTTTATTATTATTATTATTATTATTATTATTATTATGAACTGTGTGTATATTCAGCGTTTTGAAAGGCTAGAATCACCCGGAAGAAGGTTGAGAATAGAGAAAGGGGAAGCAAATAGGACGGTCTTGAAGTGAGAGCCAATGGAACCTCAGCTTAATTTGATTAGTCATTTTAAATCATTCTTAAAATGTTGACCAGACAAAAATAGATTCTTATAAATAAGAAACCTTCAACTTTTTAGAATCTAAGTCTCAAGAACACTTCGTAGGTAAGGGTTAAAGTAAAAAAAAACAAAAAAACCGCCAATGTTTTCATTCTTATTGGATACCTTCGGGAAACCAAGAATCCATACCAGACAAGACCTCAAGACAGGCCTCCTAAACCCTTTGCTTCCTCTCTTTCTAAGACCATGTACACTCACCCACAGTGTTTTTTGCCTCATGAAGTATAAGGACGGGGCTTGTATTTCAACCCTGGGAGGATTCTCGAGCGACCGGGTGGAAAGGGAGGACGAGGAGGGGAGAGAGGGTGTTCAGTGGAGGGCTTCTTGATACCCACGAGGAGGACTTTCTGTGTCTACTCCCCCCTCCCCCTCATAAAAGGATTAAAGAGAATAGTAGAGTAAAGGAAAATCTTGGTTATTTTGGTTCACAAGTTTGTTCCATCTGCCCTGTCCCTCCCGCCCCCCTCTCGCAACAGGATCTCTCCCACAAGCTTCATGGTTTTCAAGATTAAAATTTGAATCGACAACCACGACCACAACAAGCTACATCTTTGGCTCAAATTTCTTGATTGTACATAGTAGACATGTAGGCCTATTCGTAAGTTAGGATCAAGATATAAGGAACTCAATAGTAATAAAGGTTCAATTACAGTGCATCATGTTTTGTTCGCTTGCTACTTTTGATCAGTTAGTGGAATGGAACCCAATTTTCTTCGAATTAGAATGTGCCTTGACATGGATTAAAAAAAGTAAAAACCAAATAAAAAATGAATCGATAGATATGTGTTGCTTCTTATTTCAAATTGGCATGATTTGTAATTATTATGATTATGGGAAATAAATTTACTTTTGTACCCTAATTGGCTCTCGTCTTTTTTCAAATTCCATTTTCTCTCAGTTCACGCTGAGGACTGGCCAGGTCTGTCTAAGAGACGGACCTGGCCCGCCTTGGTATCCAAAAACAACAAAGAAAAAACTGAAACACATCATACACACAGATGGACACAAAATTCTCTCTTTATAGAAGGAAGAGTAAGAATAACAACAGAAGGAATTGATTTCACAGAATCATAGAGTTGAATGTTGGTAGAAAAGCTATCATCAGACTAACGTTCAGTATCAGGTGAATCCAGAGATGTGAAAGTTGATTGAAAAGATGGATATACTGACTTCCAAGCTGGTTTAACACACGGATTCCTAGACTTGACTCGTGTATGCATTAATCATGACTTAAATAACCAAATTCTCAAATGACAAAATGCAGTAAAGAAACAGAACCAGTGTTCTCTTACCCCGGCTAGAACATGAGTAAGTTGGTGGACGCTGAGAGACAAAATTTCTTCAGGTCGGTAAGTAAAAGGGTAATGAGATGCAAAAAAAAAAAAAAAAAAAAAAAAAAAAAAGTAAAAAAAAAAAAATCATTTTCGAATCCAAAAAGAGAGAGAGGACGAAGAAAAAAAGAAAAGAAAAAAAGGTAAATAAAGAATTGATAATCAAGAACAGCAATCTTCCATGTTGATGAACGAGCCCGGAGGGGTTCTTTCTACACACGGAAGATATGAAAAAGACAAAAAAATACCAAAAGAAATATAAATAAATAAATAAAACAATTTGTAAAAAAAAAAAAAAAATCTTGAACCAACCCTCATTACCCTCACCCAAAATTATACATACTTATTCTCCTCCTCCACCAACGAACTCCTGTTGCATCTTGCACAAGCCATGCAAGGAACGAAGCGAAGACGTTCCTCGGCTTGCAGTTCCCCAGGACATTTAAACCCCGAGACACTGGCACGGGCGCACCCTCGGCGGAGACCAGTACAAAGGGGTTCTGGCGATCGGAGGCGAAGGGCGGTGGCGCTCCGGCTTGGCAACTGTGGGCCCTTCACGCCTGTTTGTATATGTGTATGTATATGTACGTGTGTATGTATGGTTGTCTACGTATACGTATATGTTTCTGTTTATGTACATGCATCGTGGTGTATGCATTTATATGAACACATGCACATATAATATAGATATGTATGTATGAATTCATTTCTCATTTTCTTTTTGATTATGTGCGTCTGCCTCCACGAATCTACGCCCTTACATATCTCTTTCAATTACTGTTTTGACACTTTGCCTTCTCCTTTCTTCGGCACCGCTCTGTGTATTTTTCCCATTTGCCAATTCCCTGTTTTTTTTTAATCTATACCTCAACGAATTTTCTTTACTAAATGGCTTCCAACCTATTTCTGTATTTAACATTTGTCAGTCTCTTTCCCCATTTCCTCACTTCTATGCTCTTCAACTCCCAAACGTATTATTCTTGAAGACTAATAAATGTACAGCTTTCAGTACACGTTCTACAACACACACACACCTTGATAGCCATACAAATTTCTTCTGAGTTTAAAAGCTTCTTGGAATCCCTCTCCTCGACTTCCTTTTTTGTCGAGTGTATGAGGGTTCCAATACTCATTTAATATGTATATCCGTGTGTATATTTATATGTATATATATACATATATACATATACATAAATACATATACATAAATACATATATTGCATAGGAATTCAAGATTAGCAATTCAACATTTTCGTGAGCCCTTGTACTTAGTTGCTTTCACATTTTTTGGTATTGTATATTTTGCATAAGTGTCATGACTATGTTGAATTTCTACGTGTTCTTTTTCATACTATTTTCTATGACGTTTAATGTGCTTTGATTTGCTCAATAGGCAAAGACGTGGAACCCAATTAATTTTAATGGTGAAGGACCCAATTCTTTTGATTTCTTTTACTCTATTGATAAGAATATTACCTTCTCACACATTGCTTTTAAGGATAACGATTTAAAAAAAAACAAAAAAAACTAGGGGTTGTCTCATTTCGAAGCGATGGTGTTCCCCTTGCTTCGAAACGCTGACAAGAACTTATCCAAAACGATACGATACACTATTCTCCCTTTTTCTGTCTTCCTTTTGCCTGATAACACTTGCCTTTTACCTGGAAACTCTTGCTATGTCTCTCGAGAAGTTCCCGGCAACGTTTCGGAAAATGTGAGAGTTGGCGAGGAATAATATCGAGAGTCAGTAGTATGTATTCTCTTCCTCGGCATGAAAACAATAGGATAATTAGTATATATATATCTTCTCCTTACATGATGGACTATACACTTGACACAATACACGTAAGATTTTTTTCCTAGATATATAACTATAGGATTAAGGCAAACTCCCACACTTGCATAGATATTAAGTTGTGTGATCGAGGTGTCCTGTGTTGATGTAGTTTCCTGCGCCAAGTGTCCCAAGGAGGCAAACTTGCGAACGGACCTCGACAAGGCATTGGAGGGGAGGAGCTGACAGACAGACTTTGGGGTCGAACGCTTAGTGCTCTTACAGGAGACTTTGAGAGCCCAAACAGAGCACTCGAGGCTTAGCTGGAGGTGGAGAGTGACCGACGAAGGTAGAAGGCACGCACGCACACACACACACACACACACACACACACACACACACACACACACACACACACACACACACACACACACACACACACACACACACACACACCATATTTCCAGCACAAAACGCGCGCGCGCACACGCACCCACAGCACGCCACCCTGACACGTCAAGCACTTCCAAAACACACGCGAAAGACAACTCATCCCATACCAAAGAGGCGCCCATATTTTTCTCTTTTGCAAACTCTTCCCCACACGAACGCATACTGAACACCCACCAAAAACACACTAAAACAAAAACAAGAATACACGGACAAGTCCCGCAACACCGCCCATTCAGAAGACGCACACCACCTGAACCCTCAAGCCTTCCAAGATGTCCACAGACATATCCCTCAAACTAAAATGCCTTCCGAGGATGTACACACGTGCACTCAATACCTCCACCTAAGTGTACACATGTACGGAAGTAGGACGACGACTTTGCGTACATGGAGGACAACACGTGATTTGTTTGGGCGGGATTGAACCTGCGAAGTGAAAGACAAAGAGTCGGGTTTTCCTACAGTGGTTGGCTAAGAATCGATAGCACAGGTAAGGCTAGTAATTGAGTGTGTGTGTAAGAGAGAAAAAGGTAGATAGATAGATTGGCGAGAGAAAGAGAGAAGGGGGCTACGACAGAAAGAGACGTAAGAGGAAAGGAGGGGAAAAGGTGGAAGAGAGGAACTGAATACGTATTTTGGAAGTTGGAGAGAGAGAGAGAGAGAGAGAGAGAGAGAGAGAGAGAGAGAGAGAGAGAAAGAGAAAGAGAAGAGAAAGAGAAAGAGAAAGAGAAAGAGAAAGAGAAAGATAAAGAGAAAGAGAAAGAGAAAGAGAAAGAGAAAGAGAAAGAGAAAGAGAAAGAGAAAGAGAAAGAGAAAGAGAAAGAGAAAGAGAAAGAGAAAGAGAAAGAGAAAGAGAAAGAGAAAGAGAAGAAAGCAGGCAGGCATGCAGGGAAGAGATAGGAAAGGTAAGGAAAGTTAGGGAAGTAGAGACATGGAAGTTTAAGGGATAGAAAGACTAAAGGGAACGGAGAAAGAGGGAGACGAGGATAATGGAGAAGATATAAAACTAGGAGAAATAAGACTAAATAAAGACAAAGGAAAAGGGGCAGTGAGAGGGAGGTTGTAGAAGAGGAGGGAGAGAGAGGTTGCGTTAGGAGAAATAAAGGCAGAAAAGAGTTAGAAAGTAGTGAAGAGAAGTAGGGAGAAAGAGGCAGAGAGAGGACAAAAGATGTAACGAGGGGAGAAGAGGCGGATACAGGTCAAAAGAAGGGAGAAAGGAAAAATTAAAAGAGAGAGGACGAGTTTCGAAAGAGGCAAAGTTAGAGAGAGAGAGAAGAAAAACGAACCCAGAGTGAGTGAAAGAAAAAGCTAAAAAAAAAAAAAAAAGAGTAAAAGAGGGGGGAAAGAGGAAGTAAGAGGGGAGAAAGGGGACGTAAGGGGGTTAAAGATCAAACAGCAGAGGAACGAGAAGCGAGAAGTTAGACCGAAGGTATTCGAAGCCGGGCTGGCATTTCGAGGATGAAAGTAGTGCAGGAGGCGACGCTAGAGACAAAGGAGGCTTTTATCGTAGTTGGGGAGATGAAGAGAGCGATTCTAGGAAAAGGAGCGCGAGGAATAGAATGGAGGAATAACGTAAAACCTAGAATAGAACGATAGATAGATGGGAATGAAGGATAGACCGAGAGATCGATGATGGATCTAGAGGCCGCGGGCAGTGTGACTGAATTTACGAAGGTGAGAAACTGCTGGGGTGTACATATACATAGATTTCTAGACGTTCACGAATGAATGAAAGTGAGAACGCGAATGAACACACCAATAAAAATATAATAAAATAAAATAAAAAGGTGTCCAGAGTGTTTGCAAGCTATGACGAAAAGACTTTGCCACAACCTGTATGTTTAACGCGGTGGAAATCGTAGCTACCATCAACACAGGAATTACCCTTAGCGTGTTAACATTTCTCCCATCAGGCTGTGCGGTATGTAGCGTCACTGAAACCTTCTTTTTATATTTAATCTTTAATTATCTCTTTCTCTTTCTCCTGTTTAAGATCTCTCTACTTCTCATCCCTCTTCTTTTTCTATTTATTTTTGTCTATTTTTTTTTTTTTTTTTGTCACACTTTCCTCCTGTCTGTTTTATCTATTTTTTTTTTTGTCACACTTTCCTCCTGTCTGTTTTATCTATTTTCTTTGTCTTTTTCTTTTCTTATCTTCTCCAACGCCTGAGGACTTTTGGTGTAGATCTCCCCACACTATAAACTCCCCAGGGATGTATTTTACATTTTCTTCCTAAAACCACTTAGTTATTTTTAGTTATTATTTTATTTTCTACCTTTTACTCCATCCCTCTCTTTCTCCAACCTCTTCCTTCCATCATTTTCTTTACGTTCTTCTTTCTCTGTTGCCTCACGTAGGATTTTAAGGACTTTCTCATGCAGATCCTAATTAACAACCCTGAATTGTGCAAGATCCTGTGTGATCCGATAGGAGAAAAAAATAAATGCATGAAGTGATTGATGTTGAAGAGAAAACTCACACTTAGGGTGAAAGAGGGTGAGGGGTTTTGTATTTTTTTTTTTTTAAATCCTTTTTTTTTTATTGATTCAATTGACTCTTTAAAGTTTAGTCTTGGTTTAATTATGCTCGAGGTGGAGTGTGTTTATTTGATCTTCCTTTTTCTACTACCTGGAGTGTAAGTAAATAGAGAAATTTATTAGTATTTATTCCTGGTAAACGAAGAGTTTTGCCAGAAACGTAATGACGTGGAAAGTTGACGAAGGAATAACTGTGATAAAAGTAATAACACCAAGAATGGAAAAGTTTCTGTAATAAGAGTTGTTTGTCGTTTTGTAGCGGTCAGGAGATCCACCCTTAGACGTGTGCACCCTCACTCTCACGTCACCCTAATGAGTTCAAGCGTAGAATAAATGTGATCCAGATACGAAAGAGAGTAAGAGAGAGAGAGAGAAAAAAAAATATCTCAAAGGTAAGATTATCTCGATCTCTGAGACTGTCATAAGGCGTAGTTGATATATATATATTTTTTTAATGTGACCGTTTGAGGGAGTATTAAGAAAACGAATAAGGAAAAAAAAAATGAACTTAAAAAAACGAGAGTTGGAAATCCTGTTTTAAACCTATATTTCGATTTTTTTTGTTCATATATTTTTGTTTTCGGAAACGCATTTTCGAGCTAGAGTTTGCATTACAAGAAATGACAAGGCACGCTGCTGAAGGACATTATACCTCAACTTGTTTACTGAAAACAAAGTAAACAGCAACTTGCACTGTTCAGGCTTGTAGTTTTTACCATGTATTGAATAGACTAGCTATGTGCTGTTGATTTTTTGCATTGCTGGTGAACTTGAATCTCTGCTAGGTTTAAATCCATAAAAGAGAGAGAAAGAAAAAATAAACAATATATGAATCTCCTAGACACAGCGGGAGATACGTTGAGTGAATATATATATATATATATATATATATATATATATATTGTTGTTTTTCCGCAAGGTCACTGGGAAGTAAGTATAGTTTTTGCAATAGGGTTTGAGAATGATTTGATTCGTTTTTTTCGGGCAGGAGGTTGTAAAAACAACAGATTTGAATAGAACACAGGGTGAGAGAGTGAGTGAGTGAGTGAGTGAGTGAGTGAGTGAGTGAGTGAGTGAGTGAGTGAGTGAGTGAGTGAGTGTCAGTGACAACGAGAAAGAGACACAGAGGCAGATACAGATAAAGATATAGAGACATACAGAAAGAAGGAAAAAACGATGAGAAATAGAGACAAAAAGTAAATAGATAAAGTGAGGGAAGAGCAGCGAGATAGGCAAAGGGAAATAGACAAGCGAAATTGGAGGCTATAATCGAATATCGAGGTAGATAGATGGATGGACAGATCTGAGAAAGAGTGAATAGTATGTAATTGGAGTTAGAGGGAAGAAAATGGAAATAAAGAAGAAAAAGAAGTAGGAAAAAAGGAAATGTGGTATGGAAGAGACCAGATAGTAGAAACACAAGAGAGGTTTAGAGAGAAAAAAAAAATGGAGAGTGAGAGAGAAAGAGAGAGATGAAAGAAGAGAGAAAGAGGGGGGGGGGGGATGCGAAGAACAAAGGTAAAGGAAATGACATTACCATAGCATAGACCCACAAAGAGAACGTGTAGAAAGAGAGGACGAAGAGAGAGAGAGAGAGAGAGAGAGAGAGAGAGAGAGAGAGAGAGAGAGAGAGAGAGAGAGAGAGAGAGAGAGAGAGAGAGAGAGAGAGAAGGGGGGGGGGTAGAGGGGAGGGAGGGAGGTCAGGCATAA
>NC_061853.1:10654894-10672394 GCF_019202785.1 Penaeus chinensis | reverse complement strand
GGAAAAAAAAGAGGCTTGTTGATGACAGCGTTGTCTCTCTCCATTTTTTTTTTTTTTTTTTTTTTGAGGGGGGTTATAGGCTTAGCTGTTTTTTTTTCGCGAATGGAGAGAAGAAAGGAAAATATGCTGATGACTGATGGCAATGAGACAAGTGTAAGGATGATTCTCTTTCCATTCGTGTTTCGTCGATTGTGAATTTTCTTCCTTTCTTCAAATTCATCGTCTTCCACTTATGAAATAGGTTTATTCAGCATATTTCTTTCTTTCTTCTGGCACTTTGAAATATCAGTTACCGTTGTTTATATTGTTTCTGTCTTGTATCTCATTTCATCCACGAAAGGAAATTTTCAGTCACCATTTTCTCCCGCCGTGTTCGCAGGACAGTTTTTCTTTCTCTCTCTTCTTTAGGAAAAAAAATGATAAAATAAAAACTTAAAAAAAAGAACACGGAAAGGAAGAGGGAACAATAAGTCACTAAAGAAACTTATATTTAGTCTTTAAGGAAACAAAAAAAAACAGCAGATCTATGGGAAGCGCACATTTGACTCTTTAGAAGGATGTGTTTGACTGTTATCGTGGGTATTC
This sequence comes from Penaeus chinensis, assembly GCF_019202785.1. Lineage (NCBI taxonomy): Eukaryota > Metazoa > Arthropoda > Malacostraca > Decapoda > Penaeidae > Penaeus > Penaeus chinensis. The sequence goes on along the minus strand of NC_061853.1, from coordinate 10,671,809 downwards.
TACACTGCAAGGGATACCTGTGTTTATAAAGCTGGGTAATTATATTGTTGTGCAAGAATGAAAGGTATTCAGGCTAGCAATGTAATTATTATTTCTTATGTGTACATTTATATGACCGGAGATACTTCATACTTTGATATTTGGAAGCAGAGGGAAAGGAAGAACAACAAAGTATGATTTAAGCAATATATATATTTCATTTCTCTTTTTCTATTGATATTTCTACAAGCAGTACATGTTATGTGTTGTCTGAACACTTTCTTTGAGCATTTCAACTTTCTTCTAACATAGTATTTATAAGCAAGGACATGTATGCCATTGTTAGCACAGAATAGCAACGTGTGTTATGTAGTATAAGCGGTGAAGTGATAGACAATACGGGGCGATCGCGTACAGAGCAAACTTTCTCATCCGCGACAGCTGCCAGACTCGTATTTTTTTTTTTTTTCCCCGTCTATGTGTTGGCGTAATGGAACTTCTCTTTTCTCTGTTGTTGTTTCGTTACACAACACATACACACACACACGTAGATCTTATACAACCGATGGGCCTGGCAGCCGTTAGCCGATGTACCATTATTATTATTACTGTTGTTGTTATCATTATTACTGTTATTATTAGATTGTAGTGCCACATCGAGTCATTACTACATGTACATTATCGAAATCACGTGACTTTCAACTGGGACTTGAGAGGCTAAAGTAAAGAGGCTATGATAGACGTGGGGAATCAGCAAAATCACGTAACATAACAAACAATTATGCAAACTAAAAGAAAATCGAATATGTATATATATATATATATATATATATATATATATATATTGAAATGAGGCTAAAGTACTTATATTCGGATCTGTTTCTTAAAATCACAAGAGGCTAGACATGAGTAAATCGCTGAGGGTAAGAATTTTCTTGGAGGCTAAAAATATAACAAAAACGTTTTTTCTCTTTCACTGCGTGCATTTACGTAAATTTGATATTTTATTTCGTTTTCTTTCCCTTGCAAATTATTCTCTAATCAATGAGGCTAATGATGGAGGTTATGCTATATGCACTCAGAGACTACTGACTAAACTTGTGATTCCTTTTCATAATATCTGAGGCTAAACTACATATGAAATGTTACAAATATTAATGAGGCTATTGTATGTGTCTTCCTTCAGCGATTTGCACAATGAATTGATCGGAAATGTATGCAAATGAGGCTATTCAAACTGTTAAAAAAAAAAAAAAGTTTTGTATATTTCGTATGTTACAAAGATGCATAAAAAGGCAAGAATGACGTAAGAAAATGTGGTAAATGGAACAAAGTTGACGTGATTATGAGGAAGATTTTTTTTTTTTTTTTTTTTTTTTTTTTTTTTTTTTTTTTTTTTTTTTGTAGAACTAGGTAGGCAGAAAGTAAAAAAACATCACATCTACATTTTTCATCTGTACAGCACCATGAGCTTTAATACTTTCCATCTTTCTGTGATTTGAAAGAATGTGATGACATGCTAATATTCTTTTCTTGTTCTTTATGTATTGTTTCGTTTTCTTCTTTTTTTTTCGTTTTAATTTGCTCTAATCTTTAAGTGAGCTGGAGTTGGAACAGCACAGTTAAGGATTGCGTTAGCGAAGGGAAGGGATTCATAATGACGAAAATATATATGTAAATTCTCAAACAAAGCTGGTGATATGTATAAACAAAATAACATTTAGGTCTTTAAACAGAACGAAGGTCTTGCCAAGTACAAAGGACGTTAGGAGGAACATTTAAAACATCCAATGTTTTGAAATGTTAAATGAGTATAGATCACCTGGAGGATGCGGTTTTAATCAAAGGGTTTTTTCTCTCTCTTTTATTCCTTATTTTTCTTATCTAATTCCTTCACTAAGGGCCAATTTCTTCCGCTTTTGAACACCTGATGTGAAATTGACTCTTGGCGAAAGTTCAAAAAAAAAAAAAAAAAAAAGTAAACAAATCAAACCCTCTGGAGAAACTGCATCACAAGTTGGTCTCTTGGTATCTTGATTTCAAGAACGTGTAAAAAGGTGTATTAAGGTCGAAAGTAAATTAGATATATAACAGTAATTCGATCATAGTGACATTCGATCACTGACCTACACAAAAGAACCGCAAAAATATGAAATCTAATTCTTAAGATTTTAGAATTAAGCTGTTTATTCTTGTATCTATATATTAAAGTAAACATAAAATTGAACGTACAAGTAGAATGACTTAAGTGATAATTTGCTGTGAATTGAGGTCGCTCGAATGACTGATGATGGTGGTCGTGAGAAGAGAAACGTGGGAAAAAGTGTATGTGTGTGTGTGTGTGTTTTTTTTTCACTAGCAGGGGAATGCGTTAGCTTGGCTGCTCGTACAAACAGAATAAACGTCTGGTTTAGATTATAACGAAGAGTATACTTTGCGTGTTATGAGACTTGTGATTTTAGAGTAAATCATTTGTATTGTAGCAGAGAGGACTTTTTTTTTTTTTTTTTTTTTTTGCAGGGGATTTAAGATCTGTATCAGTATATTTGTTTCTGTGTGGGTAGAGTATAGGCTTAGTGCTCAAGGAATGTCGCTTTTTTTTTTCGTAAGTGTCTAGATGACAGAGAAAGATCTTGTGTTTGCTTTTTCAGTGTAATATAAGAAAGTGGGATAGAGTGTATGCTCAAAGAAGACAGTGAAGTGTTGAGTTGGGAGTGTGTTGTTAGATTCAGTTAAGGGAAAGATTGTGTTCTGGCTGAAGCGTTTGTTTAAGGGAATGAAAAACAGAGTGGTTTAAGACCTTATTTGTGTTAGACCAGCCGTGTTATCATGTGATTTACGAAAGCACGTAATAACTACGAAAGAGAAAGAAAGAAAGGGAGAGAATGGGAAAACAAGAATAAAAGTGTCGGTCCGGTTTTGAATTTAATGACAAAAAGAAATAAAGAGAAAGGTTAACTAAAAAAAAAAAACTAAAAAAAAAAGGATTGTTTAACCAACGTAGAGGAAAGTGGCATAGTGAAGCTCTAGATTTGCAGTGGAGTTAGATATTCAAATAGGTATGAAGTGGTACGGGCTTTATTTGAATACAAAGGGGAGAGAGAGAGACAGAGAGAGGGAGAGAAAGAGAGCGACACACACACACATACACAGAGAGGGAGAAACAGTTAAATTGAATGCAAGGGAGAGAACGGTAGGCTATATTGTGCATCTGGGGGATTGAGTTGTATGTGTGCAGTAGAAAAGGTTGGATTAGAGGCACAGTTTGAGGAGAGAAGGGGAAGCCTGCGATGAAAGAGGGTGTGAAGAGAGGGAAAAAGAAGGGAGGGAAGGGAGAGAGAGAAAGAGGAGGGGGTGGGAGTACAAGAAGTGAAAGAGGGAAAAGAGAGAGAGAGAGAGAGAGAGAGAGAGAGAGAGAGAGAGAGAGAGAGAGAGAGAGAGAGAGAGAGAGAGAGAGAGAGAGAGAGAGAGAGAGAAAGAAAGAAAGAGAAAGAAAGGAGGGGGAGGGTTAAGCAGTGATTCCATCAGGATCGAATAAAGGGAGGTGTGAAAAAATGTAATAAAGGGGAGGGACGGGATAAGAGGAAAAGGGGTTGTATTCAAAGAGAAAGAGAGAAAGAGAGAGTAAGAGAGAATAAGAGAGAGAAAAAGAAAGAAAGAGAGAGAGAGAGAGAGAGAGAGAGTAAGAGAGAATAAGAGAGAGAAAAAGAAAGAAAGAGAGAGAGAGAGAGAGAAGAAAAAGAATGTGAAAAAAAGAATTGAAAAAAAGACATTTAGATGAAAGAGAAAACAGGCAGCAAAACAACAACAACAACAACAACAGCTAGGAATGAATCCAGAACTAAAAAAACGTAAATGCGATAGAGAGATGAATGAATTAATGAAAAATAGGTAAAGTAAAGAGCCAAGGAGAGAATAGGATCCAAACGTTGCCGAAGATGTGTGGAAAGTCGACGAGAATGAGAGTGAAAGAGATCAAGAGAGAATGAGAGAAGAACAGAAGAACAGATGAACAGAAGAATGAACAAGTATTGAACGTTTCTTGAACGTTTTGGCGACCTCAGCGTTCCTACCAGTACAAACAAACAGGAGTAACAACAAACAAACAAACGAGATAAGATGTTGGAGAGACAAACTATGATAAATACAATGATTACAAAAAAAACAAAAAAAAAAACACCATTTTTCTCATTTTTATTATTTTCTGGTGTTGCTAAGCTTTAACTTTAAGTGTTTTATAAAGTATAAAATCGCCCGTAAGGATTTCTAATTATGAAAAATAATTGTAGACTTTTTTTTTTAAATTAATAACCCATGGCGTCCAATTCTATTATATATTCCTTTTTTTTTTTTTTTTTTTAAATTACCCATGGCGTCCAATTCTGCTCTATCTTCTTTTAAATAATTTTGTATCTTTTTTTTTTTTTTTTAGGTTAAGTGCCTTAGTTGTTAGTGATACATTTATGTGTTTTTTTTTAATTTTCTCTCACTTCTTGTTTCTTTCCTTTTTATCACGACAAAAGTAGAGAACGAGATTAGAAAAGAAAAGAAAAATAGAGAAAAGTTGTCGAAAAGGAAAGAAACACGAATTTATCTTTTTTGAAATGCTTCATTTTATGCGTTCTAAAAATATTTTTTATTATTGATTAAGTATCTTGATTATTTGACTCCCCCCTCCCCCCCCCCCCCCCCTTCCAATCTAAAAAAAAAAAAAAATATATAAGATGAGGCGTATGACCAAAGAGGAATTATTTCTATTGTCAAAATTCCTTTCATTAGTAAATCACTTTTTTTTTTTATCTAAAGATTTAACATATTTTGTATTATTTTAAGTGTCATCTCCCCCCCCCCCCCCTTTTTCATTACCAATAATATTATTTTAAATCTATTTCATATCTGTCTTTTGTTAGAATATTTCGTCATCAATGCTAACCACATTTCACATGCCCTATGTTTAACTTTTAACATAATTCCAACGCTTTGCTTTTTCAATAAAATGTATTATGAAAAATGTGGAAGGTGATAGAATAATAGACCGAATAAAGATAGAAAATAGAAGCAAGAGATGAGGATAATGATGATAGAAGTGAACAATGAATGGCTAATTGTGATTCCCGTAGATACTTAGAGGCTATACGAGTACAATGTAAATGTGACCGCTGGAAAGTAGGCAATTTAGCAATGGCTGTTTTCATTTTCCAGTTATTTTCGTTTCTTTTTTTTTTTCTTCTTTTTTTCTTAACTGGTATTTATTTTTTCTTCTTTTAGATTTATTTTTTTTTCGTGGGTCATACACACGAAATCAAATAAACAAGCAAACACATACACTTACACACACACAAACAAACACACACACACACACACGCTTACACACACACAGACAAACACACACACACACACACACACACACACACACACACACACACACACACACACACACACACACACACACACACACACACACACACACACACACACACACACACCCTTTTCCCTCTTTTCCCCTTCCTTTCTTTATCACTTCCTCTCTTTTCTAATGGGTCGGAAATGAGTTCTAGGATCTGGAAGATAGGAATATTTCTTTCTCTTGTTATTTTTATCATAACATCTTTAGCTTCTACTTATTATTTTCCTTCGTTATTTTTCTTTGTCCTCTTTGACTGAATTGAGAGTTGTTTATTTATTTTTATTTTTTTTTTAAATGGTAGAATGTAAGACCTGAGTAATGATAACGTTTTTTTATATATATATATATATATATATATATATATATATATTTATATTTTTATTTTTATTATTATTATTATTATTTTTTTTTGCTATCTTTTTCATGTGATGCGAATAATTCATTTTTTATTAAGCGAGCGTTTTGAATAGCTTAGAAAGACAAAGTTACAGGTTTTAGACAGGGTGATTTCTCTCTAATTTCCGCTTTAACTTAAGGCCTAGAAGTTGCAACTTTCCAGCGGTCAATCAATCAATCTATCTTGAGTGTTGAAGGTCACGTGAAGTTCTCAAATAACATTGAATTATAGAAGAGTTTAAGGGTGAAAATAAGAACATTATGATCGAAAATACCAACATTTTTTTTTTACACTTGACTAGTTCATTCTTTTTTTAGTACATTTTTTTTTTCCTATTCATATTCTTTATTGTCTATTTGTGGATGAAAATCTCTCAATTGTCGAACCCGGAAATAGGTAAAGGTTGATGTTAGGGCGAGTTCGAAAAACGGACAGGTTGTCAGCATGTATAGAGTGTCACAGAAAAGAAGAGAAAAAAATATATATTTGTGTGTATATGTATTTAAAAAAAAAGGGAACAAGGTAAAAAAAATGGTGTTGACAGATTGTTTTTTTTTTTCTCTTTTTCTTTTTTTTTTCTTTTTTTTGAGTGGCGGGGGAGGGGATGAGGTAAAGGAATTTAGTCCTGTGGAATGTGGGTTGGTTCGAGTCTTATATACATACATACATACATACATTATATATTTATTTGTATATTTTTTTTCGAGGGAAAGAACTGTTTGAGTATTAACCATAAGCGAGTATTTTAATTGCAGAGTCTGATATGAAAAGAACAAAAGGTAAAAACGCATGATTGACCATAATGAATGAAATGAAAGTTTTTTTTTTTATCTTCTCTTTAATTATTATTTTCTTACCCAGTGCATGGAGTTGCAACCATTTCATTTCTATTAGCTAATTAATAGATAAGGTAAAAAAAGATATATATAAATAAAATACTGACGAACGTAGACTTATAAGCAAAACAGAAGAAAAACAAACCAGTTGCCACTTTCGCTTGTGGAGAAATAAAAAAATAAAAAAAATATGGAGAGAAAAGAAACGAAAATAGAATAAGTAGAAAAAAATTTAGGAAGGAAGTGAAGAATAAAACACGTGGATATTTATTCTTCTCTTTCTTCTTTCCGTCTTTCGCACTTATAACTCTTTATTCTCCAAAAAAAAAAGAAAAAAAAAAAGGGAAAGAAGAAGAAAGGGAAGAAGCAATGTGGATAATTAATCTTGTCTTTCTTCTCCTCTTTCGTAACAGAAAAAAGGAAGATTTTTTTGTTCACCACAAGCGAAACGTTAGGCTTATACATCTAAAAAAAAAAAAAAATATATAAAAAACTATCGCACCTTTTGCTTTTTTTTTTAAATAGTGTTAAATTAGAAGATAGATTAAGTTAAAGACAAATGATAATAACAGTAATAATAATAGCGATAGTGACTAAAAGAAAATGCTAATAGTGAAGATAGTAAGGATATTAGCCTAAGAGAAAATGATTGTAATGATAGGTAGCTATATACATTGTCTTTATTCCTTCTAATACATTATAAGGTCAGTTAAGGTCGAATTAATCCATTTTATTTCAGTTATTTTTTACCCTTATCGTTATTCTTTATTCTTCTATACTATCCTTGACGGCGCCCTACCGAAATGACAGAGATAGTGAAGAGGGGAGAAAGAGAGGCCGGAATAAAGCGAAGGAATAAATAGGGAGGATGGGAGATAATGCTAATCTCACCTCCTCCTATTCTCCTCTCTTTATTCACCTTTCTCTCCTCCCCTTCCCACCCCCCCCTTTTTTTTTTTTTTATAAAGATGGTGTTGATAAAGAGGTTTCATATTCCTTCTAAGTTACATCTGTCTCTTTCTGTTTCGTAGCAACGACTTGCCAATTTTTCTCAAAGATCTAAACCGATTTTGTCTTCAACTTGCATCATACAATAATCTCCTCGTCTTTCCCTCTCCCTGCATTTGTATTTCTGTATTGTTGTGTAGCGTTGCATGTTGAACTGTATTTCGGCAGGGACTTCAGCCCAGCTCTTTTATTTCAAGACCTGACATCGTGTATTTAAGATTAAGATATTGCGGCGATCTCTTTTTTTTTTTTTTTTTTTTTTTTTTTTGAGGTCGTCAACCGTAGTAACTTCTTGTTATTTTTGTTGTTTTGTTATATTTTTTGTTATTGTCTCTTTTTAATCCTTCTGCGGCTCTTACCATTCCTTCGAGACAATAAAACGCACAATATGAAGTAACATCCCACTTCTTTCCCTCTGTCCTTCTCCCTCTTCCATAGTGATAAAAATAATAATAAGGATAATGATAATATTATTATTATTGTTATTATTATTACGGCCATTACTATTACCGTTATTATTGCTCCTCCCTATCCCTTCCTTTTCCTCCCCTTCCTCCTTTTATCCATCCTTTTCCTTCAACCTACACAGGAAATTAACATTTATGATGATTTTACTTCCCGTCCGTAAAAGAAAAAACGGAATTTTTATTTTGATATCTCACGTAGTCGTTATATCTTCGAGCTCCCTCTTACCCGAATATGGCTGTTATAAGAATTACACTAAAACATTAGATACAAAATATATCCTATAAAGCTCCATAGAGTTTAAGAAAGGGCAAAGGAAAGAAAACGGAGCTATAGAAAACGGAATGTGATTGAAAACGGAGATCCCACAGAAAACGGAGACATAGAAAACGTGAAAGAAGTAACTAATTTCATTTTTCTTTTCATTCTCTTCGACTTAAACTCGTATTCTGGAATTTCATCTCAAAGTAACCCAGTCAATAAGAAAAAAAAAAAAAAGAAGAACAAATAACTAATGATAATTGGAAAGAAATCTCAATGCAAAGAAAGAAAGAAAAAAAAAAAAAAAACAGAGAGGAAAACGTACGTAAATGAAAAACGAAGATCAGGCGCAACGTTGCAGTAATGCTAAAGACAGTGTGTGTAGCTGTATGGAGTTTTATTAGTTGTTAAATCGTGCCTTTTAGACATTGAAAAAAAAGTGTATGGTCGGTACCGCAGACTAACCTAATCGAGAATTTCCTCTTTGTTTATTTAATCTGTCATTTTTATTTCCAAGGCAATGATGTTGATGAAATTCGTATGTTTAGCCTCACTGGTATTTTTACATTTTTTTTTTCTTTTTTCTTTTTTATATTTCTCGGTAGCAAGATAGGAAATATTAATCCTCACCAGCACACATCTCCCTGAAAGTGGCGTGTACTTTCGGTCGAAATGTGCTGGATGTTGAAAGGGGAAAATGCGAATGACAGTTCGATGAATCTTTCACGTCGGGAAAAAAAAAGAGAGAAAAAAAAAAAAAAGTATATATAGGACCGAAGACTCATTGAATTTTAGAAATTCTTTCCCTTTTCAACAAAGAGCGTTGCATGTTAAAATGCCAGTGATGCGAAATAAATGTTACTTAAAAGATATATTTAAAAAGCTAGCAAAAACGAGAAAAAAATATATATACACATATTCTATATTTACATGTCTATTTTTAGAATTTAAATATTTAAGTCCCATTATGAACACATAAACTTAGCTAAGACATGAATGAAATGCTCTGTGCTCGATTTTCCCGTTTACGTTTTAAGATTTAATCTAAAAAATTAAGATTTGAAAATAAACATGAGTTTGTGAATAAGATTTTAGCCTTAGAAGGTTAAGAATTCAACCTCACTTAACACACCGAACGCACATAACTGCACGCACATTTTGAGTGAGAGAGAGAGAGAGAGAGAGAGAGAGAGAGAGAGAGAGAGAGAGAGAGAGAGAGAGAGAGAGAGAGAGAGAGAGAGAGAGAAACAAAAGTATCGAAGGTTGTTTTTTAGTGATTTAATGTTTAATGAAGAAAAAAAATTCGGTGTTTATTCTTATCGTCATTTTTTTTTTTTTTTTTTTTTTTTTTTTTTTAAAGAGAGAAAAACGATTTTTGAAAAGCGCAACAATATTCAACCCTCGCACAAAGACGACTTAGTCATTTCTAATATGAATTAAGAACAAGTTGTTGCATGGCATGATAATTATGACATGACCCATTGACGTTTCTTTTAATTAATAATCTCTTTTTCTTATTTTTTTGTCTTTTTTTTTTAAATTTTAGAATAAGGAACCAAGTAGAAGTAATATAGTTATGCGTTTTGTATACTTTTTTTCTCTGTTATGACCTTAGCATCTCGCGTTTCTTTTTTTTCAAATATTATTAATTGTGACATCGACTTCCCAAGTAATTACAGATGTCACTGATCTCTTATAAAGATTTTTGATTATTTTAAAGCTCCTATTTATGTTTGTGTTTTGTACCTTTTATGAAAAAAAAGGAAAAAAAAAATCATCACTTTCACAAATTTACCTTTCAGAATAGGTTATTTTTTTTCTTCATTTTTTATGCTTTCCTTTTCAATCTTTCTTTTTTAATTATTCTGTTTTCTATGTTTTCAAAATATCCCACCTTTAGTCAATTTTTCTTCTATCTCCCATTTGCCAAAATCAAGTACAGGTATTTCATTCTTTCTATTTTTTTATTTGTTTAAATCGATCTCAGATATATATATATATATATATATATATATATATATATATATATATGTATATATAATTATATATATGTATATATAATTATATATATATGTATATATATATGTATATATATGTATATATATATATATATATATATATATATATATATATATATATATATATATATATATATATATATGCATTGCATAATTTTCTCTACACTCGTAACCTCAACAAATAAAATATATATTAAAAATATATTAATAAAAAAACTTAGTAACCCCCTCAGATCTCAATTAATTCTGAATTCAAATATCACTAATTACTCGTTTTGTCTTTGTTTCATTGTTGTTCGTTGTTATTTTTATTATTCTGTTATTCTCTAGTTTCTCATTTCCACCTTCGCTCTCCTATTTACCTCACGCATTGCTCTTTGCTAAGGTCGCCTTCGTTTGACTAGTGATAGTAATCATTTACAAAAATAGGATTCATTATCAAGGTATGATTTTTTTTTTTTTTTTCAAGTCCGAGGAAATAGTGAGAAAAAAAAAAAAGATTAATTATGTGTAAAAGAATAAAAAAGAATTAGTTATAAAATAAAATTGTATGTTTAAAAATGGCTCATCAAAAAAAAAAAAAAAAAAAAAAAAAAAAAAAAATTAGGGATGTTCCTCTCCTTCTCCTCTTCCTTGCCTCCCCTTTCCTTCTCTCTCCCTCTTCCTTCGTTCCATAAAAAAGGGAGTAAGAAGGGAGGATTTTCGGATAACGAGAGAGGGAGAAGAACCCCCCCCTCCCCCCCCACCTAATCCCACCAGCCCCCCCCCACCCTCTCATTATTAAACTTTTTGCCACCTTTATTATTATTATTATTATTATCATCATTATTCTATTATTATTATTACGTACTTATTTTCTTGCTCTCGTTGTTAATATATATAATATCATTATTATTACTATTATTATCATCATTATATTATTATTATTACGTACATATTTTCTTGCTCTCGTTGTTAATATACATAAATGCTTTTCTATTTATGATCATTATTGTTGATGTCATGATTTTCATAGCGAACAAGTAAGTGTGTCTCCCACGCAAGTCAATAGTATTGTTCATAGGTGCTAAAATTAAGGCTGTTATCGCGAAATTCTTTCCTTATCGTTTATTCTTATCCTTTTTTCTTCTCTCTCTTTTTTCTTTTTGTATTGTCTTCAGCGTCTTATCTTCCTGATTTGACCTAAAGATTTTTTTTTTTTTTTTTTTTCCCCTCTCTTTTCATTTCAATTATCTGTCATCTTTTAGAGTGAGAACACGACTGTAGGAATTAGACAGATTTCTTTCATTATTGTGACCAAATCATTGCTTCCCTCTCTTGGAGATTTTCCGTTACTATCGTAGCAGCGCGGTTGCATGACGTCACAGATAAGTGATGACGGTGTTATGACGTCACTGATGGGTTGTGACGTCAACATTAGGGAGAACATTCGTTTTTCTGTGATTTCTTACAATTGCCTCTGTAGCAGTGTGTTATATATGTGTGTGTGTGCGTGTGTGTGTGTGCGAGAGAGAGAGAGAGAGAGAGAGAGAGAGAGAGAGAGAGAGAGAGAGAGAGAGAGAGAGAGAGAGAGAGAGAGAAAGAGAGAAAGAGAGAAGGACCAAGAATACGGTAGAATGTTTGGTGAAGAAAGATCGTTATATCTATCTATATATATATATATATATATATATATATATATATATATATATATATATATATATATATATATATATATACATATACATATAATGGCAAAGAATATGAAGTAGAAAATGGAATAGTAGTCAGACATTTTGACATTCGCTACATCTAGTCACGACTGAGCAAGAAAACGCTACATAGATATAGAGTCATAAATGTTTTTCGAAAACTCTGTGAATGTGTGACGTGGAATAACTATACGAACGGGTACAAAGGTTATAGAGTAGAAATGCTGTAAGTAGAGAGAAAAAAAAGGAAAAACGAGGACATGGGGGGAAAAAAAAGAAAGAATGGGCGATAAAACAGAGCGAAGAGTGAGCGGCGAAGAGTGAATGTTAGCGGGAAGGATGTAAACGTAGAAAATGAGAAGTGAAAATTGCTTTGGTTTCATATAGTAGGAATGTTATAATATTATATACATATTAAAGGGACTCAATAACCTTCCACTTTCTAGAATGTGTAACCATTTTTTTTAATTCTTTTTTATTAAGTTTTAGTTTATTTTCGAATGAGCTAAGCGCAATCTCGACGCGCTGATTGGCTGATTCAACTTGGGGAAACAGCCAATCAGGATCGCGCGGGATTTTCGATCTTATGAAGTTCCTGAAAATTGTTGTTTTTAGAAATTTTCTTTGAATGAAAATATTTTTGAATGATTAATGCCCTCTTGTGTGATTCCTTTATACCTATAGCTCTGAAATAATTAGGATAAGGATCGGAAAACAGTTAAATAAGCTTAGGATTAAGAAGTACGACATAAAATCTTTAAGAAAAAAAAAATCGGTGTAGGAAATAGAATAGCATTTGCATTGTTTTTCATCTTTTTCTTTTTGAGGAAATTATTATGATCATTATCATTATTATTATTATTATTATTATTATTATTATATTATTATTATTATTATTATTATTATTATTATTATTATTATTATTATTATTATCATCATCATTATTACTATTATTATTGTTGTTGTTGTTATCATAGTCATCATCATTTTCATCTTTTCATGTGATAGGAAATTCTGATATTCCAGTATTGATAATAAACAAACAAATATTGATTAAAAAAAACCCACCGACAGTTTCCCACCGTTGGGGGGAGGGGAGGGAGGGGAGGGGGGGAGAACCCACCTAAAAAAAATATTATAATGATACGTCATTATCATTATTCTCTCCTAGTCTCCTTTCCTAATTCTTTTGTTTTATCATCGTCTTATTTTCCCCTCTTCTGCTTCCCCTCTTCGGATTTGCCTTGTCTTCTGTTTTTAGTTTTGTTCATTATTTTTTTTTTTTATCGTTTTTTTATTGGATTTTGTGTTTTATTCGTTTGTTTTCTTGTTCTTTAACGAGAGAGAGGAAACAAAAAAAAACAGACAGTGGCCATGAACAATGCTGGAATATCAAAATGAATCATTTTTTTTCGATATTTATCGTTTTTTTTTTTAATGATTTATCATTTTATTTTTAACTACTATTGTTGCTATGAATATTGATATTATTATTGTTATTGTTATTACTATAATTGTTATCATAATTATTATCATCATTATGATTACTAATCATCGCTATTAATAATTATTACTATCATAGTTATTATCATTATTAATATCATATTTACCATTGTCTCATTATCATTCAAATTATCAATATAAATCACTGTTATTAGTAAGAAAAAGTATGTAAGGCTTTTAATTGCTGCTGAGTACACTATAATCGCGTTCCAGAGACACACATTATGTTTCTGTAAAGAGTATTGAAAATGTAATTAATTATAAGTAACAGAGTCAATGAGAGATGAGGCCGTTCGTGAGAAAATAGTTGGAGAGATATTATTAGAATGGAGATAGATAAGAAAAGAAGGAAGAATTGAGTGTGGATAAGAAGGGAAGGGTTGAAGAAATTAAGAAGAAGAGGTTTTATGAAACAGTGAATAACGAAGAAAGAAATGGATGGAGAGAGAGAGAGAGACATTTCTTTGTTGTTATTGTTGTTGGTGTTCATTGATAATAAGCCATTTGTAGTAATGAATCGGATAATGCGAATGCGATCACCAGAGACGGATTAAGAAAAAAAAAGGATAGATTGAGGAACGTTTTGCTCATTAAGAAAATTAAACAAAAAAGATATATAAAGGCGATAGATGCAGGGACGAAGTCAAGAAGTGACGTAATGGAACTTTGAAACCAACCGATTCGGACAAGTGGGGAAAATGACAATGATTATGAAAATGTCGACGATTTTCGTGATTTCGGTCAGCGTGATGGTGATAATGATGGTGTTACGATAAGGAATATTACAATGATAACGAAGGAGGTGTGATGCTTCAGATAAGAGCGATAATGAAATTGTCTGTCTTTCCTCAGTGATGTAAATGCAAGATGTATAGCAAGGATAGCGGGGAACAAACACGTGATTTAGTTTTTTTGCTCAACTAAGAAACACGGATGTTGGCTTGTGCGCGCGCGCGTGTGTGATTGTATGTGGGGAGGGAAATGCGTGTGAGCAAGTACTGGACATATATATATTTTTTTTTTATATAAAAGGAAAGACAATTTCAGGGTTTGAAAACACACACACACACACACACACACACACACACACACACACACACACACACACACACACACACACACACACACACACACACACACAAACAGATATGAAAAGCATTAGCAAGCAAACAGTATTTAAACAACAGTTTGAAAAATACATGACAATATTGGATACAGTTTAACAGACTTTACAAACCCTTAGGAGTAATACATCGTATTCACCGACCAGACTTAAGCCAGCCTTTAGGAGTGAAACATCGAGCTGGTATTCACAAACAAGACTTAAGCCAGCCTCTAGGAGTGAAACATCGAGCTGGTATTCACAGACCAGACTTAAGCCAGCCTCTAGGAGTGAAACATCGCGCTGGCATTCACAGACCAGACTTAAGCCAGCCTCTAGGAGTGAAACATCACGCTGGCATTCACAAACAAGACTTAAGCCAGCCTCTAGGAGTGAAACATCGAGCTGGTATTCACAGACCAGACTTAAGCCAGCCTCTAGGAGTGAAACATCGAGCTGGTATTCACAGACCAGACTTAAACCAGCCTCTAGGAGTGAAACATCGAGCTGGTATTCACAGACCAGACTTAAGCCAGCCTCTAGGAGTGAAACATCGATCTGGCATTCACAGACCAGACTTAAGCCAGCCTCTAGGAGTGAAACATCGCGCTGGCATTCACAGACCAGACTTAAGCCAGCCTCTAGGAGTGAAACATCGAGCTGGCATTCACAGACCAGACTTAAACCAGCCTCTAGGAGTGAAACATCGAGCTGGCATTCACAAATCAGACTTAAGCCAGCCCTCAGGAGTGAAACATCGCGCTGGCATTCACAGACCAGACTTAAGCCAGCCTCTAGGAGTGAAACATCGCGCTGGCATTCACAAACAAGACTTAAGCCAGCCTCTAGGAGTGAAACATCGAGCTGGCATTCACAAACCAGACTTAAGCCAGCCTCTAGGAGTGAAACATCGCGCTGGCATTCACAAACAAGACTTAAGCCAGTCTCTAGGAGTGAAACATCGAGCTGGCATTCACAAACCAGACTTAACCCAGCCTTCAGGAGTGAAACATCGCGCTGGCATTCACAGACCAGACTTAAGCCAGCCTCTAGAAGTGAAACATCGAGCTGGCATTCACAAATTAGACTTAACCCAGCCCTCAGGAGTGAAACAACGAGCTGGCATTCACAAACCAGACTTAACCCAGCCTCTTGGAGTGAAACATCGAGCTGGCATTCACAAACCAGACTTAAGCCAGCCTCTAGGAGGGAAACATCGAGCTGGCATTCACAAACCAGACTTAAGCCCGGCCTTCAGGAGTGAAACATCGCGCTGGCACTCACAAGCCCGAGCTAAACCAATCCCCCAGAGGAAAACACAACGCTGTCCTTCACAGATTAGACAAACTAGCCTTCGGGAGTGAAACACCAAATAAGCTTTCATACACCGGACTTGAACAGACCCTTAGGTATATGACATGATTGTATTTGCAGGACATATAAACAGGGCTTGAGCTAAAGACACACCATTACATGATCTTTAAGACAGACTACACACACCCAGTGAACAAGATATACGCCTTAGAGATCCAGATTTCAAAAATAAGGTAGACATTGATCAGAAAACTGGGAAAGATCAGATTTGGGGAATTTTTGATATTCGTTTTAATTATAAAAAAAATGTTAGGAAAAAAAAAAATGAAGGGTGACGCTTTATAAAGGGTTGAGTTTAAATGAATTTATTGAATTGAGAGACGCCGACGTGTGAATCGAAAGCATTTGAGGAATGTTTAACCTTTGAATTGTGACGAACGGTTTATTAAAGATGCTCTTGTTATTAGGGTTACGCGAGAGTGTGTATAGAGGATGAAAATATATGGATAAAGGCGAAAAAAGGAATAGTGATGCGTAGATAAAGGGAAAAAAAGAAAGAAAGAAAAAACACACGGAAGGAAATATGCAGAAATATTGAAAAAGTGAAATTTTGGTAGAATAAAAGACTGGAAACGAGAATTTGCATGAACAACGGATGAAAAAAAAAAAAAAAAAAAAAAAAACGGATATTTTAATGAAAGTAAAACTGACGTTGAGAGACAGAAGCAAGCTCGTATGCATGAGTGTGTGTTGTATTTCTGAATTATAACTTGACTGCATTTACCATCAGAATGCTGTATGGTTAATTAAACAAGTCTTGATTGGTTGTTCGGTTAAGATGTTGAATCTGTCGGTAAATAACGATTTTTTTTTTTTTTTTTTTTTTTTTTTGTGACAGGAAGCACATAGTAGTTGTGAGATATAATACAAAAAT
>NC_061853.1:10607394-10647394 GCF_019202785.1 Penaeus chinensis | reverse complement strand
GTGGAACACGAATCCACTTGGCTACAAAGGGTGTATGGGGGAGGGGGAGGGAGGGAATGGTAGGAGGTAGGGGGAGGGAGGGAGGGAGGGAGGGATGGGAAGGAAGGGGAGAAGGAGAGGGTGGGTGAGGGAGGGATGGGAGGGATGGGAGGAGGAGGAGGGGGAGGGAGGGAGGGAGGGAGGGAGGGAGGAATAGGAGGAGAATAAGGAAGGGGGAAGATGGAGGGAGAAAGGCAAGCATGCACAGATGGGGAAGAGGGAGCAAAGAGGAGGGGAGAGGGAAGGAAGGGGAAGGGAGGGAAGAAGATCAGTAAAAAGGGGAGTAAAGGAGCTTGCAAAGGGGCGGTGTAAGAGGGGGGGGGGCATGGAAGGGAAGAGGGAGGGAGGGATACAGTGAGAAAAGAGGTTTGAGAATGGGGAGGGAGTGACAAGGTAAGTGGGGAGAGGGGAGGGAGAGGGGGAGTGGGAATGGAGATGAGGGAGAGGGGGTGAAAATGGAGGGGAGGGAGAGGGAGTGGGAATGGGAATGGAGGGAGAGGGGGTGGGAAAAGAGGGGAGGGAGATGGGGTGGGAATGGGAATGGAGAGGAGGGAGAGGGGGGTATGGTCTTGCGTGCTTGCGTGCCTTTGTCCGCAGAAGGGGTCAAAGAGGACGAATGCAGACGAAAGAGAAAGAGCGACAGCCTGTAGAAATACTTTGATAATTGCAATGAAGAGAGAAAATGACAAAGAATTTTGAGAATGCGAAACATTTGAAAGGGAACGAAAGAGAATAGAAAGGCGAAAGAAATGATAAGAAAATGACAATATATGAAAAAGTGGCTAATGTAACAACGCGATAACGAATACCATAAGAAGGATAGAGAAAGAAAGACCCCCAAAAAATGTACGAAGAGAAATAAAAGAAAGAAAGAAATGAGAAAAGGGGAAAAATATATTACAATAGAGCTTTGATGGATGAAAAGAATAAAATATACATGTACTTACCCATTGCAACTAAGATGCACGTCTTCAAGATAACTTAGACACTCGATGAACCCTTAACTGAAATATAAAAGAATATATGTCCAGATTACATATATTCTGACAAAATATTATTATATATATATTTACATATATATAGCGATATATATTTGTACATGTATATATAATGTGTGTGTGTGTGTGTTAAAAACTCTCAACGATAACTACGAAAGGGGAACAGATAAGAATAGATGAAGTATAGATAAGGGATATAAAGCTAAAACTTGTAATACCAAAAGAGCAGAGATTATATATCGAAGAAAGAAATCGAAAACTGGTTCTGATCGCTTTGAAAACAGGGATCGACAGAGAAGAAAACTGAATCCTTTTTATATTTGTTCGAATGTTATTTACTCTTTATTTTTTATTTTCCTTCTTCTTCTACTTCTCTAATTCGAATTCCCCCTTTGAACTATTTTTTAAAAAAATAAGATTTTAAGTACAGAGTATTGGAAACCTTTATCATTACCATTATGCTGCTTTGTATAAAGGACTGAATCCAGTGTTTATTTTCCGTTTTGTCTTTATCATTGATTTAAACCTCCTATTTGCAGCAAGACAGAGTTCTTTATGACTATGCAGTAGAGTAAGTATAAATACGTATATAACTACATATCACCCGCATATCTAGGGGTACTGAAATAGTGAACTGGGTTGACACGTCGGCGAATTCGATCGTGTGACGTCACACAAATATTCGGCAGTTGACCGGCTTCTGGTTGTGACGTCATAAGCTTTTTGTCTATTGGTACATTAAGTTTGGATGACGTCACAAGACTTTTGCCCGTGAATTGGCAAATTTTGCATGACGTCACGCGGTGATTAGCCACTGATTGACATTATCGAGGGACTTCATACGCTCGCCGGCCAGAGATTGGTTTATTCGAATGACTGCCCACGCCCGCCGGGTGTTCTGATTGGTCTAATCGAATAACGTCATTAGCGGTTAGTCGTTGATTGGTTAACAAGTGTGACGTCACTTGGCGGTCATCCCCTGATAGGTTTAAGTTCATGACAGTCACAACTCACCATCTTTGTCTTTTATATGCCAAAAATACTTTTTAAATCTCAACAACAATATTACGAAATATATTCATTTTGGTCGATTTCGTTCACTAACTGACAAGGATGATGAAAAATTACGTTAGTTTTGAAATGCTTGACTGCAATGAACCGGAATGAATTAACGGTTTAGCCTTATGTTTTCTAGTAATACTTTCCCTCGTTCAAGATAAATGCAAATGGTGTTGGTTTATAGGAAACTACGAGGTGTAGGTAATACTGAACGCTCAATTTCCATTAAAATAATGGTGATAAGCTGAAGAAAAAAAATATCTAATCGTAAATAATGATTTCAATATTGTTATTTTTATTTCATTCGCTCATCTTTACCTCATTTGACAGTCAGTATTTCCAAAGACAGAAAATGACAAACAGCTTTCACAATAGAAATGACAAAAATATAAAGACAAAATCTGTTTCATATAACCCAAGACCATCTTTTAAATGCAGTTACCATTATTAACTCATAAGTACTTGTTTCCTACATCTGTTATATTCTCTTCCATAATTTTCGATTTTTTTTTTCTTTTTTTTTTCATAACTCAAACTTCTCCAGAACTGCTTACAAGGCTGTTTACATATTAATTTTTCTCTTAAGTAGGTTAGTGTTCGTTGCTATCAGTAATATTAGTCATTGAGTGATATTCGTCCATTATTTTTTAAACACGCAAGCTCTCTTTTATTTCACTTTCCAACAAAATGACACATTTGTCTTAATCCATTTCAATTTCTCTTCTTCATACCTTCTCGCGTATTTTGGAAATGGCCCGTTTTAACGTTTATTTTACCCTCTTTTCCTTTCGATAATGACTGCTAATTATAGGTACGCTATAAGCCTATTGCGATAACCATTCACAATTAACAGCTTGTGTGAATTTGGGTAAATAGGCTAACTTTTAGAATGGTAAGTCTTAAATGCTAAAAAGTATCCAGTAGCGTGTCCAGCTAATAGACACTGTAATTAAGGCTTTTAAGTTTTCATTATTACCCTTGTTATTATTGTTAACATTATATATCTGTTATTATTATCATATTTTCTTATCATATCTATTTTCATTATTAATTCAATCATTCTTATTATTATCCTTATTACTCTTATCACTATTTTCATTACTATTATTATCATCATTCTTACTATTATCATCACTAATAATTATCTGCCGAGTAACATTTGATTTTTTTTTTTTTTATTATCTATCTTCTTTTCCCCTTTTTTTTATTGGCTTGTTTGCTTGTTTCTCTTTTGGGGATCTTGATGACCTTTTCCTGTCACTTGAATATCAGGGCATCACAGGGACACTCTAGGGGGAAGTTTAGAAGTTAAAAGACACTGTAGCGAACGCTGTGCGATTGGAAGGGAAGTGATAAAAGGAAGGAGATAGGAAGAAGTGAGGTTAAGAATAGGTGAGGATGGAGATAGATAGGTAGAACTAGTATGAAATAACAGACATATATGTTGGTATATGTGTATGTTTGTGTGTGTGTGTGTGTGTGTGTGTGTGTGTGTGTGTGTGTGTGTGTGTGTGTGTGTGTGTGTGTGTGTGTGTGTGTATGTGTGTGTGTGTGTGTGTGTGTGTGTGTGTGTGTGTGTGTGTGTGTGTGTGTGTGTGTGTGTGTGTGTGTGTGTGTGTGCATATATATATATATATATACACATACATACACACACTCACACACATACGCATATATATAGCGAAATGAAAAACAAAATCTAAAGTCAAGATCGGAAGAAAGGATAGTTAGACACACCGAGAAAGAGTAGAATGGACGATAACGAAGAAAAAAAAAAAAAGGTAATGTATGATAGGGTGATTTAGAGAATGTGAATTGCTAAGGAGTACTAGTTTTCGATAGATTTACATTCTCTGTTGATTGCATTTCTGCTTTTAAATCTCATAATGTGTATATAACTAATATATAATTAGCATATTACCTCCACTAATTGCCTATCAATATACTCTCGTGATGATACGTTTGTTTGGAAGTATGTTAATAGCCTTTGCTATTGTCCAGCCTACTTAATGTTGTTTTTATGTCTAGTTAATTGAATCCATTTTAGCTCGTGATTGCCATTAGCATTAAGTTTATATCTTATTTTATTTTTTCTTCTACTATTATTTTCTTCAGTGTTTCTTTTTTTTTTTTTTTTCTCTCTCTCTCTCGTTTTTCTCTTCGTCTTCTTGTTCTTCCTTCGTTTTTTTATTCTTATTTAGGTTTAGTTTTTTTTTGTGTGTGTTTTATATTGGGTTTATGTGATGTACATTTTCATTATTTTGCTTTCATTCTCAGTTTCTTATTTCTCTTTGGAAAATCACTTTAATGTCTCATATACTTATCGTCCTTATTATCTATCTCCTTTTTCTTCTCCTTCTTCCCTCATCTTTTTCCTCTTTTTTTTTTCTTCAATTCTGCTTCTTTTCTTCTTGTTTCCTTTTCCTTTTCTATTCCTGTTATCATCTACCAAACTATTTTTTTTTTTTTTTTTTCAAATTTCCAAAGCTTTAAAGTCTACTAACATTCTTTAGAACAATATTATAGGTTTAGATTATAAATAATAATAATAATAATAATAATAACAAAAAAACACAAGACATATATATATTTGCATATAAACCATTCTTCATCATTCCAATAGAAGTATGGTGCTATGTTATCATTAATAATAAGTCTCTAATTAACTTTTTTTTTTATATATATATAATTATCAGAGCTAAACCCGGCTGTAGATGACTTAAAATACGTTTGAAGGAAATGACTTTATATTCCTTTAAAGCCGTGCATCTTAAGTCTCTGGGTAACGTACATGTGTAAGTACGTACGCGTACATGAATGTGTGTATATGACGGAATTTTACGTACATCTTGACGTGGCTGTTTGTAACTGTTGAAGATATCTGTATACATACAAGTTCGGATGATGTGTACGTAGAGAGTGGTACACACATGAACGTATTAAAGCGTGAACGAAAAGAAATTGACGGTTAATGAAGAAATTAGTAGGATAAGAAGTCACACGAGAATAAACGGGAACAGAAATACATATAAAGAAAAAGACAGAAATGAAAAAAAAAAAACTGAAAATATAAGAGAGAAAAATGAAAAGCATAAGAACAAAATACTCCAACTCAGAAAATAATGACAAAAAGGTGAATAATGTAGATACGAAAAGAGGCAGAAACATAATGTGTGTGAATCTTTGTCTAGTTATAACAAACGTTCAGAATAGGCACAATAGTTAATAAGCCAATTAAAAAACTTCTTTTTTATGTTTTCAGGTATTGTAGGTAAAAGTTTAAAAATGACTTGTAAAAGATCTTCTTTGATATGATATATATATATATATATATATATATATGTATATATATATATATGTATGTATATATATGTATACATTATGTAATGCTTATGGCCAGTTTGGAATTTAGTAACTGATAAAAGATAAAGAAATAGCGTGAGAGACAGATGTGGGAAGAAATAACGAGAAAATAAAATGAGAAAAAATGAGACAGTAAAACAAAGATCTGAGGAGCAAAAGTATAAATAAAATAGGAATAAAAACGGAGAGATGACGATTGGGAAATCAGGAGAACTCAATTAAATGTAAGGTTAGTATAACGGGAAAGAAGTAGGATAGAAGAAATGAGGGAAGATTAACGTACAAAGTCACAAGGGGTAATGAGAGTGAGAGAGAGAGAGAGAGAGAGAGAGAGAGAGAGAGAGAGAGAGAGAGAGGGAGAGAGAGAGAGAGAGAGAGAGCGAGAGAGAGACAGAGAGAGAGAGAGAGAGAGAGAGAGAGCGAGAGAGAGACAGAGAGAGAGAGACAGAGAGAGAGAGAGAGAGAGAGAGAGCGAGAGAGAGACAGAGAGAGAGAGAGAGAGAGAGAGAGAGAGAGAGAGAGAGAGAGAGAGAGAGAGAGCGAGAGAGAGACAGAGAGAGAGAGAGAGAGAGAGAGAGAGAGAGAGAGAGAGAGAGAGAGAGAGAGAGAGAGAGAGAGAGAGAGAGAGAGAGAGAGAGAGAGAGAGAGAGAGAGAGAGAGAGAGAGAGAGAGAGAGAGAGAGAGAGAGAGAGAGAGAGAGAGAGAGAGAGAGAGAGAGAGAGAGAGAGAGAGAATGAGAGTGAGAGAGAGTGAGAGAGAGAGAGAGAGAGAGAGAGAGAGAGAGAGAGAGAGAGAGAGAGAGAGAGAGAGAGAGAGAGAGAGAGAGCGACTGAGAGAAAGAAATAAAAATCGAAAATGAGAGACAAACACACAGAAAGAAAGCCAGAGAGAAAGAAAGAGAGATGATCATAAAGACCGAGAACAAGAAGAAAAAAAAATGAAAGAAAGAGAGAGAGAGAGAAAGAGAGAAAGAGAGCGAGGGAAAAAGAGAATGAGAGAGAGTGAGAATCACATCCCCTGGACATACTCTTTACAAGGTGTAGACTGGATAAGGGAACACGAGGGATGTCAAGGCTAATCTAGCGAGATGTCAGGGAGGAGGAAAAGGAGGAAAATAGTGAAAGTGAAGAGAAGCAAGAGGAGAAAGGGTAGATAGATAAAAAGTGAGAGAGAGAGCGAGGGAGAGAGAGTGTAAGGGAACGAAGGGGAGACAGACGAAGATGATGAAGATTAAGCTCAATTAAGAGGAGGAAGGTAGAAAGGAGAAAACGAAGAG
Organism: Penaeus chinensis; assembly: GCF_019202785.1. Taxonomy (NCBI): domain Eukaryota; kingdom Metazoa; phylum Arthropoda; class Malacostraca; order Decapoda; family Penaeidae; genus Penaeus; species Penaeus chinensis. The sequence goes on along the minus strand of NC_061853.1, from coordinate 10,640,659 downwards.
AAGAAAGGGTAGATAGAAGAACCTGGAGAGGAGTAAGTGAAAGAATGATGGCGAGGAGATGGAGGAAAAGAAGAAGGAGGCGATGAGGAAGAAGAAAGGGAATAGGAGTTGACGGAAAGAGAATAGAAGGAAAGGTAGAAAGGAGGAGACGGGAGGAATAAGGAAGAGGAGTTAGAAGAGAAGGAGGAGGAGACGAGAAAGGATAAATAGAAGCGTAGGAGATAAAAGGGGAAGTAGAAGGAAACACCAAGAAAAGGAGCAAAGAAAGAAAGAGATGAAAAGATGTACAAAGAAACACAGGAATCGAAGCAAGTAGATGGGAATAAGGAAAACGAAAAACAGCGACAAGAAAATCCGATAATAAAGAAACGAAAAGAATAAGAGAACAGACGAAGAATAAACCAAGAATATAGGATAGAGAGGAAATGAAATGAAATGAAAGAGAATACGATGATAAATGACTGAAACAAACGAAGATGGAATAGAGAAGTAGAAAGAGAGAAATAACGTGAAATTAATCATTTTAAGTGTGTCTTTTCCTTTTGTTTTTTTAATGCTTCGTAAACATCGTCCGGTAATCTAGATTTCATAAGTATGTAAATGACATTATCTGACTTTTTTGTACAGTAATGAAACCTTTTTTGATATTTATTATCATATTAATGATCATAATAATTTTATCATAATTTATTACTTTTTAAAAATCATTATCGGCATTTTTCATATTCTGATCATAACATAAAAAAACAAACAAACCAAAAAAAATAAAGAAAAAATTGGATCATGTCATTTATAATTATCAGTATATTGTTATTGTTAGACTTAGGGAATGCTTACATAATCATAGTTTGTATGGATTTTATTTTTTATTTATTTATTTTTTTTTTGATTACGAAACTTCCCCGACATCTAAAGTGAAAACGTGGATCTCATTTCAATCTCTGGTCAAATGTTTTTAATCAACATAAATTAAGAAAAAAACAAAAACAATTATTACTAGTTATCGTTGATTTTGTTTATTTGTTTCTGTCTCAGATTACCTAACAAGGAAATCATATGGTTATTTCAATCTAACCTTACAAGAGAGAGAGAGAATGAGAGAGAGAGAGAGAGAGAGAGAGAGAGAGAGAGAGAGAGAGAGAGAGAGAGAGAGAGAGAGAGAGAGAGAGAGAGAGAGAGAGAGAGAGAGAGAGAGCGTGTGTGTGAGTGAGTGAGTGAGTGAGTGAGTGAGTGAGTGAGTGAGTGAGTGAGTGAGTGAGTGAGAGAGAGAGAGAGAGAGAGGGGAAAGAGATGAGAAAAAAGAAAGAGAGAGGAACAGGGGTTTAAAGACTAAGCTTTCCATACTGTTATCGTAAATACCTACTCCTTTGTAAATGAATAACAACTTCCATAACGCTATTTAGCACTGCATCTAAGGTTGTGAGCAGACTTCTCTCAAAACGCCATATCTCATCTCACTTCTTTCAATGTATATCGTACTCTTTCATTTATATTCCCTCTCTCCTTTACTTCTTACAATTCATCTGCGCGTTAGGTTGATTATAACTCGTGCCATAATATGATTTCCGTACTAACATGATCTCTGAAACAAATCGTTAGGGAAAAGAAGGGTTTAGACCACCATCTTTGAAGGTAGAATCAAGATATCTGTAGTGGTAGAAATGGATTGATTATTCATGTCTTTAATAACAGTAGATAACTCTCAGTTTGTAGATTTTTAAGGCTAACTGAAGGTGGAAAAAAAAGGGTTCATGGTAGGCCTACTTTTGTGCTTCTAGGGAATAAAGGATATATATTTTTTCCGGTAAGAACTGATGCTATGATGCTTCTTATAGATTATAAGAATACGTTTTCCTGTTTTTCTATGATTATTCCTACTATTAGTGTACATCTTTCTAACTCTGATAAGGTTAATGGAATACAGTCACAGGATACGAGATAAACGACTTAGGTCCGGTGACTCTAATCCACATAGATGGATTTAGATGGTAGAAATATATCATTTAGTGTTATTATTCTTATTCACTTTTCTAGTAATAATCTATATTTTTTTCCTTTTTTTTTACCCTTGAGTCGACGGTCACGGAAAGTAAGCAGGTTTACTAACATGCTAATTGTACGCATAGAACACATATAACTTAGTGTTTTGATTGTTAAGTGTGACTTATTCATATGGAAAGTGCTAAGGTTGATATATTCAGTATGGGTGAAAGTTTAATTCCAAAAGTTGTGGTGTTCCTTCAAGAAAGAAAAGAAAAGGAGAATGTAATGATCTTTTTATTTTTATTTTTTTTTTTTTTTGGACTCCAAGAGGCGATGGTTCTTGAGAAGGATTCAAAGATATCTTATGGAGAAAAATACTAGCGGTCGGATTGTGAGTTAAAGATGGATAAAACTCGGCCATTTTGTGTTCAAGTGAGAACGAAAGATTGGGTGGTGTTTTCAAAAGTATTTTAAATTCCGCGTGTATAGAATTCTGGAAGTACGTTGTGTCTGTTTGTAATTGTTTCGACTTTAATATTTTTTTTTCATAATGTATTTTTCATGTGTGAGTGTTTTATTTATTTATTTTTTTTTTTCTTGAGAGAGAGAGAAGAAAGCACGAGAGGAGAAAGATATAAGATATAAGACGAGATACGATGTGAAAGTAAGCGAAAAGTATGTATGTCTGCGTGAGTATACACGTGTTGCCACATATCCTTGACTATCTATTCTAACCCTTACGTATATCGTGAGGAAAGCTGACATTACCTCCGCCAGACACAGACCCCAGAAGTCTACAGGCGAGGTAAACCAAACTAAATCCACATGGTGTGTTATCTACTCTACGTCCTCCCACCTCCCTTTGTTTCTCAGCCATCATCCTATTCCTCATTTCTTTTACCTCTTTCTTCGTTTTTTTCCCCCCTTCTTCTTCTTCTCTCTCTCTTGTTCCCTTACGCCCCCACTCTCCCTTCCCTTCTCTGTCTTTACCTCAAAAATGGCGACTTTTTTTAGAGCGGTTCCCCGAGTTTCAGGGAAAATGTCGCTCAGCTCACGAAAGAGACAGGGAAAAAGGGTGGAGGAAAGGGAAGAAGGGAGGGCGACGAAAGGAGGGGAACAGAGAAGAAGGATAACCCAACGAAAGCGGGGTAAGGCGAGGCGATAACGAAAGAGGGATTGGGAAAGTAGGTTTAAAACACACCATGTGGAAGAGAGAGAGAGAGAGAACGAACTTTTTTGTCAATAGGCAGAAGTTCACAAACTAATTTTTTGCCCGACTAGTTATTAAGATACTTTTTTTTTTCTCAATTTATCTTGACGTAAAATTATAGTTCATAGATATTAGATATCTCATTCCATTGATTTTATCCCCCCTCAACCCCCCCACCCCATAAAAAAAAAGATGAACTAGGATAATAGATAAGATTTTTGTTTTGTTTTTTATTAGGTTGATATTAGTATTAAGTTAAAAAAAAAAAAAACTAGGATTAAGGCCTTTTCATCACCATCATAACCTTAAGAATGGTGACCTTTTCCCTATATATATGAAGGCGAATGCGAGGGCTAATGGCGTCAGGAGGTCTAGTGACGTCACGAAGTTAAGATGAGGAGGGGGAAACCGCTATTTATAGCAGGACGGAAAACGACCGTTTAGATGGAAATCTTGCTGAGAAGAGAAGCATTTCACTTAAAAGATATAACGTTGAGATAGTTAAGTAGATCCGTGTAGCAAAATTGCGCTAACGAAAGGACTAAAACAAAAACAAATGACGGTCAGTACTCGCATCAGCCAGGAAAATGGCGGGACGAACCGACCTTCTGTTATGTTCTGGCTCTCGGAGGGGCAAGCATGCACTTAGGGAAAAGACATCATTCCTCTGGTCATAATGGTGATGGTGATGATGATGATGATGATTAACAATGATGATGATGACTTACGATGATGAAGATATCAGACGATACACGGATTTTCTCATTCGTTCTGACAAATCGTCCATTGTCTTTAACCGCTTACAATGACGAATGCAGGACAGTGTTTTTGTTCTTATGTTTGTTTAATTTGTCCTGGAGGGGTGATTGTGACCGGGTAGAGAGGATGATTTGTCGAATGGTGATGGTGATGATGGTGAACTCACTATACATTTATCCACAGAGAACACTTTATTTGTCCAATTATACTGGCGAATGCAAGAACAGATTTTTTTTTTGTATTTTTTTTTTTTTACTCTGTCTTGGAGGGGCGAGTGTGATGAGACAGATATAGTGTTCTGTGTGGACTGTGGTGATACTGATGACTTGACAGTGACAATGATGATGACAATGAAAATGAAGAAGAGAGCATAGTTAGCTATTATAGAGATGATCAGAGTGACTTCGCCAAGTACAGTGACACCATATCAATAATTACACTGTAAACCTATAGAAAACAATGCAGTAAAAACGATAGTGAAATATTAATGACCATTCAGAACATGAATCAGCACTTAACAACATTCTCACCATCATTAACATGCAGATCACTATATTTTTTCTTCACGCACCATCACTGACGAATGCAGGACCATGTGGTGACCTGGAGGGGTGAGTGAGGGTGCAGGGAGATGGTGATTTGCATATGATGGTGACTGCGATGCTGACCATAGAGGAATTGCAATGACAGACGAGATGATTGCAATGAAGATTTATTAAGGAAATTGCAATAATGATGAATATCAGTATGTGATGATGATGATGACTGTTATGATAATGATAGTGACGATCAGTAAGAATAATGACTCGACTGACAACAATTATGATGATGATAATGACATGACGATAAAAGACGTATGAGAAAATAATAGTGAGTAACCTAAAAAAAAAATATATATATAAAAAACCAAAAAAAATGCTGACGGTAATAGCGACTTGTAAATAATAAAGAAAAAAAAACAGCAATTACCAAAAGAAGGAAAAGAGAAGAAGAAGAGAGTAAAGATAATAGAAGAGCAGAAAATTCCCTTCTCTAGCAGCCTTGACGAATGCAATAAGACATTTTTTTTTTTTTTTTTTTTTTTAATAGAATATCGTCTTTTGGAGGATGTGAAGGAAGCCAGAGAGTGGATATTGGATGTGAATTATTATCTCATTGTCTTCTCCGTTTCTCTTTCTTTCCGGTTTTCGCTCGTTCTTTTCTTTATTTCTGGTTATTACTCTTCGCTATAACACCGTGGGATCGTAAAATGCAAAACAGCAAATAAGCAAATAAACCGGCGATTTTATTTGTTTATTTATGTTTTCACTTTCCATGTTTCTTGTCTTCTTCTACTTTTTCTTTATCTATACTTTTTCTATTCTAAATTTATTCCTAAAAATATCTACTTCATTACAATACTTCTTTTATCAATATTTCGTAGCTTTAGTCGAATTACTACGACAGTTATTACTACTACTACTACTACTACTACTACTACTACTACTACTACTACTACTACTACTACTACTACTACTACTACTACTACTACTACTACTACTACTACTACTACTACTACTATAACTACATTATTTTTACTATTATTACTACTGAATCTAAAGGACGGAAGCACTCGTGTGTGTGTGTGTGTGTGTGTGTGTGTGTGTGTGTGTGTGTGTGTGTGTGTGTGTGTGTGTGTGTGTGTGTGTGTGTGTGTGTGTGTGTGTGTGTGTGTGTGTGTGATTGTGTGTGTGTGTGTTTACTACATATCAAAATTAGATATGCCGGATGTATGATAGCAGTTTTTTGAAGGAAATGAACATGTCTGTTGACGAGAGATTGGTTCAAGATGCTAGAACAGGCCTATTTAAAGACTATTATAGTGATAGAAATATATAAAACAATAGAGCGATAATTTCAACTTTTTTTTTTCCCTTTTTTCCTTTACCATTTATTTGTTTTTTTTCAAATGTTTTTTTTTCTACCGGTCTCATTAGTTTTATATTGTCTGTGATCTAGAGAGCATATTGGTTCTTGGGAGAATTTTGATGATGAGAATGATTGTGAAAATGATAATACTGACAGTGATGATGATGATGATGTTGAGGATGATGATGATTATGATGATGATAATGATGAAGATGATGATGATGATGATGATGATTATGATGATGATAATGATGAAGATGATGATGATGGTGATGATGATGATGATGGTGATGATGGTGATGAAGATGGTGATGATGATGATGATGACTGTGAGAGAATGAGGTTGATAACGACGGGTGATAATTATAATAAAAATGAAGATAGAGATGGTGATGTTGATGGTGATGAAAAGATGATGGAGATGATGATGACGATGATGATGATAAGGACGAAAGTGAAAGGGAAGGTAATACATAAGAATTATCATTACATATTCCTTTTGAAACTCGAGGGAACCCACAACATTTTGAAATAGAACGTAAAGTGAATATTGATATACAGCGTCATAACATATAATAACATACTGGAATGAAGTGGATATGTTTATATATATATATATTTGTATGTATATATCTATTTTCGTGTACTTACGTGTATATATATACTTATATATTTAGATATAAGGACAGGGATGACCATAATTACTATATTTAATGAATGCTTTATGTGCGAGTTATTAAGCTAGCTATTAACCGGATTTATTAACCTTAAGACTGCATTACGTGTGTGTGGAAAAGCGGCGGTAAAGTTAGAATTTATTTTAACTTGATTTAAATTGTATTAATGCGATTTATATTATGATTTATTGTTTGTAGGTTAATTCTTGTGTGGAATTTTTTTTCTTTTTTTCTTCTTGCATAGAATTTAGATTTTCTCACATTTTGACTAGTTGTGGAGAAAAGGAGAGAGAGAGAGAGAGAGAGAGAGAGAGAGAGAGAGAGAGAGAGAGAGAGAGAGAGAGAGAGAGAGAGAGAAAGAGCATATTTCGTGTCTTTAACTTCGACCAAAAAAAAAAAAAAAAAAAATGTAGAAAGAGAGAGAAAGAAAAAAGAAAGAAAGATAAAACAATCCAAGACTTACAGTAAAGCAAAAATAACATCAGACAAGGTCAAAGGTCATGAGATTTGCTTCCTGCTTTTCTCCCTAAAATAAATATTTGGTTTCGATCTTGGACTGTTTTTTGTTTTCTATTTTTTTTTTCTTTTTCTTTTTTTTCTTCTAAATATGAGACCAACTTCCAGCGCACATTGGGTAAGACTAATGATGATGACTCTATGCACAAAATGTCCTTCAGCACAAAAAAAGAGAAGAGATATTTAGATATATATATATGTATATGTCATACCATGCAACAACGGACTACCGAAAGAAAGATAAAAAAAAAAAAAAAAAAGGTTTTCACCTCGTGGGATCTATGTGAAGAAAATGGAGAGAGAGAGAGAGAGAGAGAGAGAGAGAGAGAGAGAGAGAGAGAGAGAGAGAGAGAGAGAGAGAGAGAGAGAGAGAGAGAGAGAGAGAGAGAGAGAGCATAGGTCACACGAGGTTAAACACGAAATAAACGCACAAATAAACTAAACACTGTGACAGAACGTCTGAAATAAAACCCTATTATAGATTTTCTTTTTCTTTTTTTGAATTCTTTTGCTCTTGCGGTTAAATGCTAATGTTGAAGTGATATACATGTGTGAAAAAGAAGAAATGTCCAAATACTTGTTTCAAAAAAAAAAAAAAAAAATTATTTATTCATAGGAACGATCTCATTTACAAACTCAAAGTAAGAATAAGAAATAAAGAAAGGTCAGTGGAATCTTGAAGTTCTCTTTATTCTGTGACCTGTGAGTGGTCGTTATATTTAAGGGAAAACATTGACGAAAAATGACTGAAGCAGAGACGTGATAACTACCGTATGTAAATGTGAAAAGAATAAACAATAAAGCAGAAATGGGAAGTAGGAAGGAAGAAGGTAGTAAGGGAGGGGAGGAGATGAATGGTGTAAATAGTAAATAGATAGTTGTAGGAAAGAAAGATAAGAGAAAGAGAGAATATCTTTTGGGACCGAAAATATATGGAGAAAAAGTAAGGATTATAATGTTTACGAATATGTCTTCCCTCTACAATATATACATATATATGTGTGTGTGTGTGTGTGTGTGTGTGTGTGTGTGTGTGTGTGTGTGTGTGTATGTGTGTGTATGTGTGTTTTCGTGCAATTCGTCTCGCCACTTCTGAACAGTAACACTCACGCTAAACAAATAGGAGAAAATAGCATGGGCAATTATTATTTTTTTTCATTCTTTTTCTTTTCTTACTGCGGACGAAACCTGAGATGGGCCTTTGGAAAATATGGGCAGCTTGGAAGATAACATCTGATTGGTTCCTTGAATGAAAGAGATCTTGTGATTGGCTGTCGAGAGAAGAGATGCGTTGCAAGGCGTTATCTGAATGGCTGCACGTGATTTTGTAGGCGATTGAGTAGACTGTTCGGCTGTGATGACGCCATTTTGCCGAAGACAGCTGTCGGTGGCTAAAGAGTTGAGGTAAATCTTCCTGGAAAGTGTAGAATTAAGTCTTTTCTCTCTTTTCCTTCTGTAAAAAAAATAGTCCAGGAAGATACACCTCTCAGCCCTCTGTAGAAAGCTTGTAGACTTATGTATAAAATGGCTTTTCTTTTCAACTAGAGGGAAGGCTAATATTCGTATAGTTTAAGAGGAAACGCAACAACAAAGAAGTACAGTAGATAGGGAAGTGGAGAAAACGAAAAAAAAAAAAAATAATAATGATAATAAATGCCTGCAAGCAAATGGTATAGTGATGGTTACTCAGGGTGCTCCGCCAGTACAATTCTTGTGAGAAGGTTAGAAGAAATCATATCAGAAAAGGATTGCAGCTTTTGTCTCTTGTATTTATTACTGTCAAACCAATATAGACCTAATTACCGTAAACAACTTACCATAACTTCCAATAATAATAAACAAAATATAAACAGACCAATATGAGACTGGTTGAACAGGGCTGTGTTTCGTAGTTTTAAACCGCTTGCGAGATTCAAAACCTTTTTTTTTTTTTTTTTTGGAATGGTTAGTTATATACAAAAGACCTTGAATAAAACAAACAAAGTGAAATACACAGATACAGACTCAATACGTTTCCAAAATATCGTGCAATAGATTCTAGGACGACTCACTACTATACGCTCTCCGATACCATATACAGCGACGCGCCAATAAACAAAACAAAAGCGCATCAACTCCGGCAGGCTTGAATACCCTAACGCTGCCCTCTGATACGATCACCCTTCGTCCTCTCATATACCAGGGAAGGACCAGTAGAACGGAGAGGAATTCACTCATGTTTTAGACTTGAATTTTACGATAGATAATAGATATATATATGTATATGTATATCTTTTCATGAAGTGTGATAATATCTGTTAAATCGTAAGGGACTCTGTTTTGTATCCACTGTAGATCGCCATTATCCAGTGTGTCTCACTCTCTCCATCTATCATAACATATTTCATTTCTATTTGGTTTTACTCAATCCTCTTATTCTTACTTCACGTTTCTATCTTTCAATCTTTTACTTTTTCTTATTCTTTCTTCCCTCTTCTCCTACCTCCTTTACTATCACTATCGTCATTATCTGTATACTTCTTTTCTTTTTCTTTTCTGCCTTCCCTATTTTCCGTTTCTGATCTCTCATCCTCTGATTGTCTCTTTTCCTTTGCACATTTCTCCATCTCTCTTCCAATTCCTTCTTCATCAGACCCTCCTTTTCGCCCGGTCCTTCCCTGTCTTTCATTGAAACCAAGAAAGCTCAGGAGATGCAATGTGGCGGCCGACGTAGACAGTGCTATGCGTTCGTCCCTCTTTTGTTTTTTTTAAAAAAGAAAGTGGCGTCTCTTAGGCGTCTGTCCAATATCACCCTTATCCCATCCCCCCCCCCACCCACCCACCCCTTCCCTTCCCTTTCCCTTACCCGCCCTTTTCGAAGCCTATTATATTAGGAAGCCTTATATTATAATTATTATTATGGTTGGACTAAAAAAAAAAGTAATTCATCATACCTCTATCTTCCTCTACGGTTAGTATTTTTGCTTGGTGACAACATCTACCTCAGCAATTCATTTCCCGTTTTCCCTTATAAAAAAAGGAGAGCAAGACCCCCCCCCCCTTTTTCTTTAATTGGCCTTTTATTTTATCGTTTTTTTTTTTTTCGTTTCATTTCCATCAGCACGCTACAACCTTGCAATAGATTTTTGGGAATATGTATGGCCATTATTTACATCACAGCTGCACACCTTCAATAGAACGTGGCGCGCTTTCAGGACTCTCGTCTTCAGCGAGATTGAGCGAGAAATCGTGAGATTCCGAGATATCTTCCCGGGATTTCGCGTTTTTTTTTGTGTATTCTAACCTTTTCTCTTTTATTTTCTTTACCTTTTTGTTTGTTTGTTTGTTCTCTCTTTCTTTTAATTTTATCTGCTCTTTTCTTTTTAAGTTTTCTATTTCGTATTTTCCACTCCTTCGCTTGATCAATTGTCATTCATATATATTTTTTTTCTTCTTTTTTTCCTTTTGCTCCTTCTCTTTGTACTTCTCCCCCTCCCTTCTCTTTGTCCTTTTTCCCTTCCCTCCCTTCTCTTTTTCCTCTTCTTTCCCTCCTTTCTTGTTCCTCCTCTTCCCCCTCGGTCGGAAAACGGAAATCCTGAAGCAGCCATCCGAAGTCACTCAAAACTCGAACTAAAATTTTTTTAAACGAATTATCAGCGCTGGCCCCATGTGTTTTTTCGTGTATGTGTTTTGGAAAACAAATACAATAAAATGTGTTATTAAGAATAAAAGTATCAAGTGTATGAATTTTTGCCGTTTCTTTTTAACGATGGCAATTGTGTAGATAAATTATAAGACTGCTAACCTCGCTAAGTCTATCGCCGAGTCTTATATGTATATTTTATTCCCTGTTTCGTATTCTCGTACTCTGTTTCTTGATTCTCTCTCTCTTTCTCTCTTTCTTCATCCTTTCGAAATTAATCTGTGTAGCTAGGTATTACTTTTTTTTCGATTTTCTCTCTCTCTCTCTCTCTTTATTCTCTTTTCTTTACTTCAGACTTGTTCAGTTTCCTATTACCTTATTTCTCTTTCCCTTTTATATCTCATAGACTTTATAGAGGCTGTAGGATAGCGAGGTAATATTATGTAGATGCTTTGTGGTGTACAGATATAGCTATATGGATAATTATATAGATATAGATATATTTAACAAAAAAAAAAGAAAAACAAAATCTACGAACACGTGGCACTGTTTACTTAACCGTCTTAACAAAATCGTCTTTCAAATAGAGAGGTACAAAATAAATGAATTAAATAGCTAAAAAATAATAATCTATATATATAAACAAATAAAAAAAACAAAAAACGTTAAAAAATAAATCCGAAAATGTGTGCTAAAGGTGATTGGTCGACATTCGTCCAATCACAGTTCAGGTAAATAAGTACATGTTCTAATTGGCTCCTTTCTCAGCCAATCACAGGTCAGGTAAATAGTTACATGCTTTGATTGGTGCGTTTTCTTCCAATCATTGTTTAGGTAGAAAGACTTAGGGATTTGAATGACCTTAACAATGCTGAGTCGTGATAAGAGATAAGATTCAAATAATTATAACCGTTATTAATAAGGAGTAATCAACACCAACGAATTCGAATTGAAAAAAAGGAAAAGAAAAGAGAAGAAATGATAAGGAAAACAGAAAAAAGTAAAGGACAAATTCATTAACAATTATACAAAACGTGACTAAATAACCCGAGTAATGAAATACAAGAAGTTACGTACATGGAGCTTGTCACGACGCAGCGGTTTATGTCGATCAGTGTGATAACCAAAAGGTCACTGACTTGTCGGTGTGAGATTAGATTAATTAATCCATTTCAAGCCGTTTCGTGTGATATAATGATAACTTGGAGGCGAGGATTCAAGGTCCGGCAAGAAATGTGAATTTTAGTATATATTTCTTCCCTTTACAGATACACACACACACACATACATGTATACATACATATATAGGGTACATACATATAGAAATATATACATGTATACGTATATCCTAACATACATACATGCATATTATTATACACACACTCATATACATATGTACATATATACATTGGGTACATACAGATATACATGTATACGTATATCCTAACACACATACATGCATATTATCACACACACACACACACACACACAAACACAAACACACACACACACACACACACACACACACACACACACACACACACACACACACACACACACACACACACACACACACACACACACACACACACACACACACACACACACACACATATATATATATACGTACACATATATACACATACACATATATATGTATGTATATATGTTTATACATGCCTGTACATAGGATCGCGTGCATACACTTCAGAATAGCCCATTTCTCGCTGGCCCTTCCGGTCTCCCTCCCTCAGATTCACCAGGTGTCAACCGCCCCCCGTGGCACCACCGGCAGTGCCAATGGCCAGCGCGAATGGCTCTCGCTGCCTCCAACTCACAATGAAGAACCACCGCGACCGAATGGTATTTACTAAGTCAATGGAGAGCCATTTTCCGAAGTGATATGGAGCCTCTGCAACTCCCAAGGCCATTGGTAACTGCAAGACACAGACAGACACAGACACAGACACAGACACAGACACAGACTCTTACATGCTCTCTCTTCCTTTAACACCCGTGAGAACCCTAGTTAAGATATCGCAAAGTCCTGATCATTCGTTAGATATGTTTATCATTAGAAGAGAAAACATTGATTTGTTTTGTTACGAAGATCGATCAAGCTAGTAAGTCTTTGACATAATAAGACCTTCTGTCACAGCGTTTTAAATGTCATTAATCTTTCAAGAAAAGAAGTAAAAAATAATAATAAAAAAGAAGCTTTGCGATGTTTTCTTCGTGTTTATCGTTCCAATATGGCTGTAAAAAATATTATATATGTAAGGCAACATTTTCTTCCTAATTTTCTTTAAGGGAAAATCGGAGCCTTGTCTAAGAGCCTTAAGAAAAGAAAAACAAACAAACAAACAAACTTTGGTTGTTCTGTGAGAAAAGACTTCCATAAAAGTGAGACATTATAAATAAAAAATGAAATGAAGATATGAAGTCTTCGTGACTGTGATCTAACTATAGACATAAATAAGTAATGATAAAGATAACTCAACATTACCTCTAAGTGTATAAATTTCTTTCTTTTTTTTAATTCACTCTTTTCTCCTGTTTCTACTTTTTTTTTCTCGAAACATTTTTTCTGATATATTAAATGATAAAAGATATATACAAGCTTTAAGTATGGATGGTGTAACATGAAGTTAGTCGTGACTTTCATACGAGAAATTGCAACTGATCTAAGATAGAAGTGAACAATATTGGGTTAACTAACATTGCACATTCAATATAGAAATATCACAGTCAAAAATAATTGAATTTTGTTATTTATATTATTAAACTTGCTCTTACATAAACCAAAAAAAATGTTTGTACTTTTCAATGTTGGGAGTTATTTGTTACTCCTCATTGCTTTATTGCATTGGCTGTGTTAATTCTATCCTCGTGCAATAACAATAGATTAGACGGAACAAAAACCTTTCGTATTTTAGAAGCCGCCTGGGCTAAGTTTTCATTTTTTTATCTTATTTTTTAAACGTTATTTTTTTTATCTTTTAGTACGAACGAAAGAATGGATTTTGGTAATTGTTTACGATAGAAAATATCATTTACACGGAAACCTTTGCATTTGTGGGGGGAAAAACGTCATTGATAAAACGAAAAACGTAAATAGTGAATGTAAGCGAATAGTGAAAATAATGAATGTATGTCACTATAAATAACCATTTTTCTGAACGTCTTCAGATTTTTTTGTTACCAATTATTAATGAGAATTACCAATAAAGCTTAATTTCTCTTTTGTCACCGTTCATATTGGGATAAATGTGTATTAGAATTACTCTACATTTTCCTTTTTTTTTTTTCAATTATCACTATTATCTGTTAAGTCAACGCTAGGATAATGACTAATCTCTCCCTTAGTTTAAATTTCTCTTCTTTGTCTTTAAGACGAAGCTAGAAATAAACATATTTCTTCCCTTTCATCCTCGGAATCTTTTAGCTTAGCAAAGCCATCTTCTGAAATATGATATGCCAGTTTATCTTTTATGATTTAATTTTTCTCTCTTCTTTTGAATTAAGAATTAGAATTAGGCTGTGTTAGCCCTCATAAGGTGTTCTGTAGGCCTAAGAATCGATAGGGAAAGAGTGTAAGAAATACCGTATGTAACAAGGAAAATCGTATGGGTATAGTAAGAGATATCGTATGGAAATAGTGAGAATTATCGTACGCAGTGTATGGGTATAGTAAGAGATATCGTATGGAAATAGTGAGACTTATCGTACGCAGTGTATGGGTATAGTAAGAGATATCGTATGGAAATAGTGAGAATTATTGTACGCATTGAGGAAAATCGTATGTTATGAATAAGGAAAATCTGGAGAAGAAAAAAATATGAAACCCACGTAAAGTAGATGAAGAAAAACTCGTGTATAATATAAAAGTATGAAATATTTTGTACAGAAGAGAAAATCGTACGGTAGGACGAAGAGGGTAAGACGAATGAAATATAGAAGACAGGAAAACTATATATAGGGAGAAGGAGAATTCACATATAATGATAAAAAAAAAAAAAACTAACAAAAACGTATGTAAGGAGGAAGAAATATGGCACGAAACAGGAATACGGAAGGAATTCGATAACACAAGTAAACCATGGTACAGAACCGTCACTAGTAACTGAACGTAAGTCTTTCAGATTATGGTGTGAAAAGAAATATAGTGTTGCAGAAGTTGATGAAGTGGTGTTTATGGTGTTCTTGGATAGTGGCAGATTAATAGTGGTAAGGCAAAAGGTCATAGTATGGTGATTTCTTGAAGACATTTTTATCCTGATTATATGGTGTTGATGGTTGGTATGGTACCTGTCAGACTTAGATGGTAATTGTATGGTTACTTATTCCTCTAGTTTTTGTTCTATTACTTTCTTTAATTTTTTTTTTTTTTTTTTTTTTTTTTTTTTGTCTGGTCGTAGCGAATAGTGAGAGATGCTGAGAAGACCGTTGGTAGTCGTTGGGGACAAAGGGAGGGAGGGATAAGGGGTAAAGGAAAAGAGAAAGATAGAAGGGGGAAGAGGATGGGGGAGGGAGAGGGAGGAGGGGTGAGGGCGAGGGAAAGAGGAAGGGGGGAGTCAAGGGGAAGGGAAAGAGGGGGTAAGGGGAGGGAGAGGAGGGGAAGAAGGTTGGAAAGGGAGGGAGACGGAAAGTGGGGAGAGAGAAGAACAGGAGGGTTAGGGACAGGCAGAGAGAGAGGACAGAAGAAGGGATCGGAAATGAAGGGGGAGGGAAGAGGGAACAGGGGAGGGGGGATGGAAAAGAGGGAGGCAGAATAGAATAGGGGGTGGGGTAGGAAAAGGAGGGAGGGATAAGGGAATGGGGGAGGGAGGGGGTAGTTAGGCTAGAGTCGTTTTGAGCGAATGATATCGTTGATGAAGGTCACTTATCACGGGGAGTTATAGGATTAGCGAGTAAAAAGCCGTCTGCAGAATTGTGCTTACGAGGAAAGAGGTAGAAATGCTCGAAAAGTAGTTGCATAACTGGTGCACGCTGCAAGGTTGGTATTGGTATTGACATGGTTGTGAGTTATGGTAGCGAGGTTGCAAAAGAAAAGAAAATGGTAGAGAGATCGCAGGAATGGAATTAACGGCACCGAATGGTTGTGACAATAATCGTCGTGTTTTGAAACAGGGTCAGCTGCCCATGCATGCTAAATTCTTCCCACGTCTTAAAGAACATTTTAATCTCTTCTTATCGTACAGCCTTCATCATTACTATCGTCATAAATCCTTTTTCGCAATAACTAAATGCCTCTTTTGAACCTCCCCCTTTTGCCCTTTCTATATTAGAAAATAAGGAACATATAACAGTAATAACGATAATAATAAGCAAAGCAAGTAGAAATAGATTCTTGTCTAATTCTTAGTCTTCATTAGTCTATTTCCCCAAGATGCTAACATCCAAGATATTGCGCCGCTTTCCCCTTGGCTAAAACTGTATACAATGTAGTCTGTCTATTTGTCTTTCTGTTTACGTGTCTGTCCATCCGATAGATCTACCTTTCAAGAATCTATCTCCACCTCTATTTATCTATTTACCTATCTCTCTCTCTGTCTGTCGGTCTATCTATCTAAATCAATCCATCAATATGTCTGTCTATCTATCCTGCTATCTATCCATCCATTTATCTTTTTCTGAAGAAAGCGACAGACATTCTCACGAACAGACAAAGGTCGGTCGTCTGGTTGTGAAGAAAATGTTATGCTTTCGTCAACTTTCTCAGACTTTCTTAGCTCCGTTGTTTATCCCATTTTCTCATTGATTCCTTCTGTCGTTTTTCCTTTTTTTCTGTTTTCCTTATTTATCCGCTTCCTTTCTTGTTATCTCCGCTTATCCCCGGTGCAATCTTGCTTTTCAACTTGCGAGAAGAAAAAAAAAATAATAATACACATGTATGTATGTATGTATGTATGTATGTATGTATGTATATATATATATATATATATATATATATATGAAAGAAAAGAATTCAGCTCTTGCTAACAAGTGCACAGCAAAACCTCTTTACCTCTATGTTTTCGGTTTGTTTGTCCGGTCCTCGTTTTCTCGCTGTAGAGTTTTGTATATTTTTTTAACCAGTAGATTGATTTGTTTTAGCTTGACTCTTTGCATGTACATATATATATTTTTTTTACCTTTCTCTCTCCATCGGAAAGTTGTTCTAGTAATCAGCAATAACACGTAGCAATCGTATATCCTTGAATTAGCTCATGCTGTTTGAACTTAACTTCTTAAAGATATTTTTTTTTTCTCTCTCTCGAAGACTTAATTCACACCGCTCTACGCCATAGATGTAGGGGCTTTCTACGGCCATTTATGCACGCTCGTTTGAACGTCTTGATAGCTCTCAGAGTAATCTTGTACAGCTAATAAGCCAGCTCCATAAACCCCGTGATTTCTCTTCTCCTTTCTCGATGCTGTTCTTTCATTATGCGAAAAAAAAATCATTCTTTATTCTCTCTCTTTTATCACTATAGCTTGTGCATCCAATTGTAAGTCTATGTCACAACACAAAGGGTAGGAGAAGAAAGGAGGAAGAAAGAAAGGAAGAAAAGGTTGTTTCTATTTTGCAAATGGCTTTTGTCAGGATCGAAAGGGTCTCAGCTGATCGTTCCTAAGGGTCGTCCAGCTTGTTCGAATGTTACTAGTGACGGGACTAAGTATTCTATTGATTAATGTTAGCATCTGGTAATCGTAGTGAATGCAACATTTCCAAGACTTTATCATAAAGACAATTTTTTTTTCTTTACTCAAAATAGCAACTCTTGAAGAATCAAAAACACGTCCGTACACACACACACACACATAACACACACAACACACACACACACAACACAAACACAAACACAAACACACACAAAACATACGCACACAACACAAAACACACACAAAACACACACACACACACACACACACACACACACACACACACACACACACACACACACACACACACACACACACACACACACAACACAAACACACACACACACAAAACATACGCACACAACACAAACACAACACAAAACATACACACACACAACACACACAAATACACACCGAAACAAGCAAGCATGCAAACACACACACACACCAAGTACACAGAGCGCCTTAAAGACTATATTCTTCCTTCTTACACGTGCATTGTGCGTCTGGAAAGCAGGCCTGGAGTGGCCTTGCTCCTAAAGACGCCTCCTTCAAGACCTTAGGCAAAGTAGGCTTCTCCTGGTGAACGCCCATAGAAAGTAGAGTGTGCCTGAGACAATGGATGAGGAGAGGAACCTGTGGGGGAGAGCAGGATAGGAAAATGAGGATATGAGGGGAGAAAGGGATAGGGAAAGAGAGGAAAATGAGGATAGGGAAGAAAGGGATAGGGAAAGAGAGGAAAATGAGGATAGGGGAGAAAGGGATAGGGAAAGAGAGGAAAATGAGGATATGAGGGGAGAAGGGGATAGAGAAAGAGAGGAAAATGAGGATAGGGGAGAAAGGGATAGGGGAAAGAGAGGATACGAAAGAAGAAAGGAAGGAGAAAGTAATGGGGAATGGGAGAGTGAATAAGAGGAAATAGGGGATAAAAGAATGAGAAAAGAAAGTGAATATGAGGCATGGGGGGAGAAAGGAATGAGGAAAGAGAGCGAATGAGGGGAGGAAGGAATAAGAAGAGAATATATGAATGGAAGAAATCGATAAGTTAGGGATGAGCACAGAGAATAACAAAATGAAAAAATGAGGGGAAATAAAAATGAAGAAAATGAATATGATAGAGGGAGAAATGAGGTAAGAAAAGACCGAGAAAAGAAGCGGGTAAATGAGGTAACTGACGAAGAGGGGAATGAAGAAAGAGAGCGATAACTGAATAAATGGGGAGAGGAAAGGAATAAGCAACCAAATATTCTTTTCCTCTCCCCTCATGTTTCTCGCCCTCTTCTCATTTTCTTTCTTCTCCTTGCTCTCTCTCTCTCTCTTTCTCACGTCACTTTCTCTCTCCCTTTTGGTGGAAGGGAGGAAGGAAGAAACGACCTCTGAAAAGAGAGCGAGAGAGAGAGAGAGAGAGAGAGAGAGAGAGAGAGAGAGAGAGAGAGAGAGAGAGAGAGAGAGAGAGAGAGAGAGAAGAGAGAAAGATAAAGAGAGAAGGAGAAAGAGAAAAAGAGAAAGAGTGAGAAAGATAACATTAAACTCAAGGAATCTAGTATGGTACACCGTCGACCTAACACAGGAAACACCAGGTCTTCTCGCTACTATTCCATCCGCCATCGTGACTCGGGGTTGAAAGTCGTTTTGACGTGTAGGAGGAAGAAAGGAATACGAGGAGAAAAGGGATGATAGGGAGGATGGGAAAATGAAGAGGAATATCGCGAAATGAGATAAGGACTTTTGTGGGTCGAGTTTAGTTTCGAACAAGTTTGAGAACAGAACAAAAGAAAAAGAAAAAGAAAGAAAGAATCCTTAGGGACTGAAGAATGAACCGAAAACGAACCCAGAGACAAACAAACAAGCAGAAAAACAATTCAGGGATACTCCTACAGGTCAAAACAACAACTGTAACAACAAAGAAAAAGTGAACACATACAAAAAAAAAAAAAAAAAAAATAATAATAACTTCAAGACAGACGAACAAACATGCAGTAACTCATTACCTCTTCACTGATTATCATCGATCTCAATGCATTAAAGTGATAGGCCTATGTGAGAGCAAGAGGCCTTAGGTTATAGTGTAGGTTTACTTCTTGTGTTATCACTAGTTTGTCTTCCTTTTCTTTCGTCTATCATCAGTTTCACACATATATTTCTTCTTCCAAGATTCAGGGAGAAGAACTATGTATGTGAATATGTTTCAGGGATATGGGGAAAAAAATGTATAATGTAAAGCCTCCGAACCAGCCAAGAGTGAAGTAGAAAGATAGAAAAGGAAGGAAAAGTGCAGTATATATAGATTATATTTCTCTTTGTACAACCAAATAGTGATGAGGTTGAGTTACTGCATTTTAACTGATTTCATGATCAACAGACTGGAAATAACAACAGTGTCCCAAAGAAACGAAGTAGAAAAATAAATAGGATTTAGCAAATAACAAAGATAGAAAAGAGACTCACAAAGAAGAAGAAGAAGAAGTGACAGAAGATGAAAAAAATCGAACCGGTCATTCGCGTGGAAAAAAGGGCCTTAGGTCAATGTAAAAACGATGGCGTACGTGTCCTTCTTGTCGCCAGTATTCAAAAACCCATATAAGCATATGTAAAGTGTGTGTGTAAAACGTATATATGTTCGTGTATATATATATAAATATGTCTCTATGTATCTCTATATATATCTACATATATACAGGCCAAAGGCAGTTGGAGAGGTGATACAGGTCGTCCAAATATACAAAATACATTGTGATATATATGAATTACACGATAAAAGTAGTGATTTTCTGCAGGTTACAGTTCATAGTGTGTCGACGACGTGTTTCTCCCTTCTTCAGAAAACGGGAGAGAACAGTTGCGTGTTGTTTAAGAAGGTCTAGAGGGAGTTACTGTGTGATATATAGTGACTGGATATTGTTCCCCCTTCCTTTCGTGTTTTGAAAAAAAAAAAAAAAAATGTTATTTAGAGTTAGAATACAACGAAGATGATGTTCGTTTATTGTTTTTGTCTTTTTTTTTCTGGGGGGAGGGTCAGGTTTAAGGAAATCATGCGCCCGAAATTATTGAGAATGATTTAAGTTTTTCGGTATTAAAGGAGAAGGAGGAAGAGAGAGAGAGAGAGAGAGAGAGAGAGAGAGAGAGAGAGAGAGAGAGAGAGAGAGAGAGAGAGAGAGAGAAGAGAGCAGAGAGGAGAGAGGAGAGAGGAGAGAGAGAGAGAAAGAGAAAGAGAAAGAGAGGAGAGAGAGAGAGAGAGAGAGAGAGAGAGAGAGAGAGAGAGAGAGAGAGAGAGAGAGAGAGAGAGAGAGAGAGAGGAGAGAGAGAGAGAAAGCAAAGAAAAATGTGTCATATTTTTTAGAAATTGGAAAATATGTACTAAAAAGAGAAAAACTTTATTACTGAAATATCTTATTTCATTCATGCTTATATAGGATATAAGACAAATTTAGTATCCTTAAGTACTACACACACGTACACACACAAAGTTATTTTTTTTTGTTCCCTATATTACTGTCTGTTTGTCATAGGTATTTTTTAAGGATGCTAGCAATCGCTGTGTAGTATACCAGGTTCATACTTTAAGATATGCTTTAGTCTAATGTACATATATGACCTTTATTTACTCATTACATAAGACCTAATTTTGGGGTTAGATGGCGGTGCATTGTTTTTGTTTTTTTTTCGAATATACCGTGCCAAAGTTTAGTTTTCTTCCAATTTTTTTCCTCTCTTTGCATTTTCAAATTCCTTAGCCTATTTCATATTCATTTTCAAAATCGTCCATTTAGTTCTATCACTATAGGAACTTTTTTTCTTCCTATTTTCAAAACCACTTAAATCTACTTCTTTTTCCTCCCAAAAATCTCTTCAGATGACCGAATTCCAGTTCGTAAAAACCAATAGAAATAATTTAAATAAAATGCTTTAGCTGTACAAAGGCGAGGAAATAGAAGAAAAAAAAAACATGAAAATGAATGAGACGTTTCATTTTTGCACATTTCACACGCAGCGACACATTCTCAACTACACATTAAACATTAAACCTTTCTACCGTTACATTCGCCTAACAAAGTGTATTACGGTTTAAGCAGGTTAGTTTAAGACCTAAGATTAAGAAAGACTAAGTTACAATTTTCTAAGTGTATATAACAAAAACTAAAATAATAAAATTACATAAGTCAATACCTGAACACTAAACATAAGGAAATAAAGACTGTGAGTGTATATATCTGTACGGATAATGTTATAATGATATAGCTATGTCGCCAAGATCATCGGGGTCAGGTCAGGTCAGGTCATGCAGAGGTGGAATAATCGAGATGGTAAAAAGGAGAGGGATTCTACAGGGGGACGAGAGAGAGAGAGAGAGAGAGAGAGAGAGAGAGAGAGAGAGAGAGAGAGAGAGAGAGAGAGAGAGAGAGAGAGAGAGAGAGAGAGAGAAAGAGAGAGAGAGCGAGAGAGAGAGAGAGAGAGAGAGAGAGAGAGAGAGAGAGAGAGAGAGAGAAAGAGAGAGAGAGAGAGAGAGAGAGAGAGAGAGAGACAGAGAGAGAGAGAGAGAGAGAGAGAAAGAGAGAGAGAGAGAGAGAGAGAGAGAGAGAGAGAGAGAGAGAGAGAGAGAGAGAGAGAGAGAGAGACAGAGAGAGAGAGAGAGAGAGAGAGAGAGAGAGAGAGAGAGAGAGAGAGAGAGAGAGAGAGGAGGAAGAAGGGAGAAGGCGGGAGAAATAAGAAGGTGGAGGATTCAGTGCAAGTTTATTGCCGGGGATGAAGAGAGGGAATAAAGAGAGAGAGAGAGAGAGAGAGAGAGAGAGAGAGAGAGAGAGAGAGAGAGAGAGAGAGAGAGAGTTAGAGAGAAAGAGAGAAGAGGGAGGAAGGAAGAGAGTAATAAGAGAGGAAGAGAGAAGAAAATATAGGAAAGTCGGAGGGAAATTGGAGAAAGGCAGGGTAGAGCAAAGAAGAGTAGGAAAGAGAGATAGAGGAGAGTGAGGAGATGGTAGGCATAGGGAAAGTGAATAGGGGAGGAGGGAGGGAGGAAGGGACAGATAAAGAGAGAGAGAGAGAGAGAGAGAGAGAGAGAGAGAGAGAGAGAGAGAGAGAGAGAGAGAGAAGAGGGAGGGAAAGAGGAAAGACGGGAAGGAGGGAGGGAGGGAGGGAGGGAGGAAAACCGGGAAGAGAGAGAGAGAGAGAGAGAGAGAGAGAGAGGGAGGGAAGGAGGGGAAGAGAAAGAGAGGGAGGAAGGGAGGGAGGGGAGGGCGGAGGGTGTAAGAGCAAAGGGTTGAAGAGTATTCCAGGAACAGCGAGAGCGCGGGAGGAGGGGGTGGGGGGGGAGGGGGGGAATTGAAGCTGATGGAACCTTCCAGTCAGATATAATGCACTTCCAAGGGAGGGGAGAGAGAGGGGGGGGGGGGGGCATTCCGAGGCTTCCAGGCGCTTCCACTCGAAGACCTGATAGATGGGCTGTTGGTTCGATAGATTGGTGTTAACGTTTTAGATTTTTTTTTTTCGATTCAATGTTTTTTTTTTTGTCATGTTATTTCCATGCCTTCATTCCTTTTATTCATTAACTTTTTTTGATCACCGGCGGAATGAGACCGGGACAGCGGCGGGGAAAAACTCGGTGGCAATGTTAAGATGAATTTTCCACTTTTTTTTTTCCACTCTTTCCTTCTATCTCTTTCTCTCTCCAGATTGATTTAGGGATGAATTGCACAGTTAGCAATTTGTAGAAGTTTATTTTTTCCATTTCTTTTTTGGAGGAGCTTAGGGAGGGAGTGGGGTGGGGTGGGGGTGGGGGTGAGGAGGCAAGTCCAGGGTCAGGGGTAAGGGTAGGGTTGGGGGAGGGTGGGGGGTGGGTGGGAGAGAAGGGAGTGCGAGAATACAGATGAGACAGATCGTATTTGAAACTTAATCAATTTAATTGGATTTCGGAACATAAAACGTTTGAGACTAGCATTAATCTCCCGGGGCTGTTTAAAGCGCTGTCAATTTTGCCATAGTAGGAAGAGTAACAGTAACGGGGTTGAGGCAAGGTATGGTAGCATTACGTCAGCAGCATTCTGACCGGATGGCAAAATAGAGAGAGAGAGAGAGAGAGAGAGAGAGAGAGAGAGAGAGAGAGAGAGAGAGAGAGAGAGAGAGAGAGAGAGAGAGAGAGAGAGAGAGAGAGAGAGGAGAGGGGAGAGGGAGAGGGAGGAAGGGAGGGAGATATATTGGAGCATTTGATACTTATCTTTTAGACCATCTCGAAGCCAACGACCCGATGATCTTGGAGTGATATACATATATGCATTGTATATACAGTTGTACAGTTGAGGAGAAGAGTCACGCCCCCCCAAAGCATAAAAGGCTGCTGGATACTTACATGCTGTACACCCGCGAGCTAGTGCATTAGGACACGTTCTCTTCCCTCAGCTGTACATCAGCGTACGTGTGATAATTAATTTTAAAGAAAGTTTTAGGGGTAGAACTGGTGTGGTGTTATCACGATGTACAAAACTCAATCAAGAAGGAGAACGTGGAAATTTCCTAAATATGACAAACAGACGAACACACAAATGAGATAAAAGGGAGTAGTTATAGTCGGAAAATGCAGGGGAGTGAACAGAAGTGAACAGAAGATATTGCTGTTTTTTTTTTGTTTTTTTTTTATGGTGTGTGATCATTATCCAAATAAGTCAAGGTACAAACAAACGATTGAGGAAATATTTTCTTTCAATGACTTGGGTGAGAAGATGGAAGAAGGTAAAATATCTTTTAAAATGTACAATTCATATCATGTATGGGATATAGTACAACTTAGATGGTTAAGTACTGTACAGAAGAAACAACAACAGACATTATTTAGTCCCAATGCTGTCACCTAAATAAGTTTATTTCGAATAAGGAAATGTTAACATCTTTTCGTATTGACTAAGGAGTCTGAATTCTAGTAGTATTTAGGACGTGTTTGTGTTAAGTAATTAGATGTTAACGACTATCTGTAACTGTGTATAGGATTAGTAACTAACGACCATCGTAGGTGTTAAGACTTAACAATAATTGCAGTACTGGTAACGGTGTGAATAATAACAAAGGCTTGTGAAATATACAAAGAATATGAATTACAATGTTACTGTACAAAGAGTGATGACTTTGACGAGAACTTCAGTGTTATATCACATAAACTAACATTTCTGCTTTTGACAGGCACAGGGCTGTTAACACTCAAACAACACAGCGGACTGCAAGAACCCTACACTACACATACATTAGACTACACACACACACACACACACACACACACACACACACACACACACACACACACACACACACACACACACACACACACGACGTGTATATCTTTAAGCATATTCAGTAAGACGCAGAGGAATGGGTCTTTGTTAACCCAACGCTAGACAGATTCATATTTCTATCTCATTTTCTTTAACAACAAGTCCAGTACCACAAAACATTTTTTTTGTATGTATTATTATTTCGAGAGCTGTGCTTGTACTTATGTACACCTCTTAGCACACAGAATTAGTATCTCTCTTAGATCTATATACATCTATTTCCCTTTTCTCTTTTTACACTTTATCAGATTTTATCTACCTTGCAGTTACCACCCTTTTATCACCCTTTTCTACCCTTCCTTTTCTCTCTGTAACAGTCCTTCAACCCATTTTTTGTGTTACATCTTTCTTAAAGAACCTCGGCCCTATCAATAAGTTAAGCTAAGGTGTGCCTTGGCTGGTTCGAAAGGGAATACACAATTTACATATGGTAATAAAGCGATTTATTCTGTGATGGTCTACATTATTGCATACAACGAAAGTCCAATTATAAACAATGTACAAAATATTGCTCGGACACACACACACACACACACACACACACACACACACACACACACACACACACACACACATACATACATACATTTATATTAAACGAGCAGATACCGTAATATTCTCTATTCAGAGAATCGAGGTCGAACTGAACAGTTAATTAATATCTGTATCAAGGCACATTTCTAATTAATATTTGAACAAGACAATCACGTTGGCTGGTTGCAAAGAAAGCAATCTATAAGACTGTAAGAATGACATAGAATTCATAGAATTTAATATATCGCATTGATTTTGGCTAATATAGATGAGATTGGTGGTCTTTCAGTGCACCATAGGCTTAAGAGTGGTTTAGAACTGAAGGCTTTAGTTCGACTGATGGATAGTGTAACAGCTGCAAAGTAAAACCTATTTTGTGAATGTGGTTTTGCTTTGGGTTATGGTATATGTAAGCCCTCTTATTCTTCACGTGTCGAGTTGGTTAGGTTCTATACAATGCAATGGTTCAAAATCCAACCTTACATTCTATATTGGATATAACTATTCCTCTCATCACTTTTAAAATCGTTCTTCCAACAGCCCCCTTTGACGCCAGTGACTAGGTCCCTTTTATAGGCTTGCGGAATAATTCATTCTCTTAACCTATATATAAATATATTTATGTAGGTATATATCAGACGTTCTTTGATACCTTCTGACATGGTACCTTAAACTCATCCCCAAACAACCTGGTAACTAAAATGTGACGAAACTCTTGACTTATTCACTTTAAAGTAACGAAACTCTTGACTTATTCACTTTAAAGTAACGAAACTCTTGACTTATTTACTATGAAGGGACGAATCTCTGACTTATTCACTATATAGACTTACTGACTGACCTTACAACCATTTCGACTTGACTTTTTTTTCTACTGGATATGTCTGTTCTCTGCAAGATAAGAAGAAGGAACATTTTTACTTGTAACGTTGTTAATGTCGACTTATTTATCAGGCCTAAAATTCTTTACTTCTGGATATTTTTATCAAAAAAGAAATTAAGTTCTATTTGTACGAAAAGTACAGAGAGAAAAGTTTGGTGCGTGGTCAATAGTGAATGGAAAGAAAAAACTCTAGAAAAGACAGAAAAAAAGTGAACAAAATAAATAAATTCGATAGCTTTAATACATGAATGGGAAAAAAGAAAAGAAAAAAGAAACAGCACGTCAGAAAATAACCAAAAACTAAAGAAAAGGAAGAAGTAACATCAATCTCAACATTATGTGTAAGATCTGACTGACATGTAAACAAAGCTTCTTCACAAATCCACCGAGTCGTTGGTTCCTTTCTGGAAATCAGTTTCAAAGTAAATGACAAATGCCACTTCCTCTGTTTTCTAGATTAGACAAAGACCCGAATTCATCCGAGAAAATAGCAATACAGAAATGAAAATGGAATAAGGATCGCGAATAATGGAACCGGTAAAGGAAAAGGCAGAATCATTAATAATAATAATCAGAGATAAATATATATATTCCCCTGGCGGCAGCTGCAGCAGGTTTAATAATTATCCTTTTTTTTATTATTATTATATCTTAATCATGGAGTGACTGGCAGGTATTTCGGTTTGTATTGTAGGTGTTCAAACGACGGCATCCCCACTCCCCCCCCCCCCTCTCTACACCCACGCCCCACACATCCCACCCTCCTTTGACCGATAACAGATGGTAATATCAGTTTTACATGATCGTGAACGCATATTAAAGAGGTTCTGGAGTAGGTAGAAGACGAAAAGAAAGGAGATGAACGTAAAGAAGAGGTGTTTGTTGCGCGTAAAAGATAGTTCTCTCAGGGAAAGGACGTCGTCTGGTGAACAATTTTTTTTTTTCTTTTCTCGTGGAGGTGTTGAAAAAAAATAATACTTAAAGTAGGTTCTTTATTTGCATAAACTTGTTTATTTCTATTTTTGTTTGTGTCTAAGTTTTCAATCTCTTCGTTATTCTTCGCCTCTCGTGTTTCCCAACCTATTGTATTTCAGAGAATTCAAATTCCAAAAGATTTTCCTGTAAATATATCAATCGCTTTAGAATGTTGTTGGTACCTGCACTCAGTCAGAAAAAAAAAAGTAGTAATTGTTGTTGATATTAATAAAATGTAAAAATAACTGTCTCTTCTCCTATTGATCAGAAACTCCCAAAAAATTTTTTTTTTTCTTTTCTTAATCCATCTTATTCTCTCCGTCTTTTTAATCTATCCGAAGGGAATACATACATATCTTTTTCCTGTCTCTCTCCTTGTTGCCTCTTCCTCTTTCTTCTCTGTTTCCTTTAACCCTCTTTAAATCCGGGATGAGAAACGCGCTTTCCCTGAGAGACTTCTTTTAAAAAGTTCTCGTTTTGCTTAACTGGCTGTTTAAAAGACCTAACTGCACTGCGTCCGGCTAATGCAACTGTCAGGCCTAAGAAAAATAAAAATCATAATATATACATATATACTTACATCTATATATGTGTGTGTAAGTGGCATTTTGTCTTTGAGATGTAACATCCTGCGTGTTCCAACATTTAAGGTGAAAAGATTTTCTCCCTTTGTTCTTTCGTAAAAATATGACAATATTGTTTACAAGAATTAAATTTGTTTTTCCTTTTACTAATCCTTTTTTTTTTTGTGTAAACAATGGTCGACAATTGCCCCCCCCCCTCCTCCCCTCACCCTTAAGGAAAAAAATAAAAGAATAAACTCCTTTAAACCTATTAAATCCTCTAAGACATTTTTCCTCTTTGAAATACCGTTCTGAATTGTACAGTAAGATTGTAATTTTTTTATCTGTAGGATCAATATGACAATAAGTAATCAATTGTACTGGAAAGACAATGACCCCTGCATATTGTTCTCTTTTCTCCCCTTTCTTGTTATTGTCTCAAACCTATTGGAAATCCACACACATCCTCCTGAAAATATCAACATTTTAAAACAACAAAAAAATTGACACTTTTCTGTGATTTGTCCCTCAATAAAATAAGAGTCAAAAAGCAGCAAATTTACAATAGAACATATATACAAATCCTTGTCATTGTCCTTCCAAAAAGTATGACCATAAAAGTGTGAAGAAGGTTCTACCACTGAGTTCCTGTTCGTTACTAGAGCCAATGAGAGCGAAGTTTCTTAAAAATTCTCGGCCCTGATTGGTTCTCTGTGTAAGTGTGCTTGTATATATAGCATAGACCTAAGAGCATTGGTTAAGCGGAAGCTATCGGCAGTCACACAATACGGCTTTATTACATGATTCAGATGTCCGTGAAATTCATCCTTATGATAAATTCATTTAGACTTTATTCCTACCAAGAATTGCTGTTTGAATGCAATGTCTTCCTCTTCCGAGATTTTGCAATAAAAAAAAGAGAAAAGAAGTTACTGGAAATATGTATATCACAAACACACGTACAAAGACAGGAAAAATATCCATTTCGTCTTGATTTATAAATGGTCTGTTTCTTCTTTCACAAATATCTTTCACAACGGAACACAAAAGACAAAGATTTCTCCCTGGCTCATGCCACAGCTCTCTTCAGGAACAAAACGTCACATTCAAAACCAACCAATCACAAAGTTCCCAATCAAAGCAGTAATTCGAATCGACCAATCACAAAACACCGTGATCAAAATCAAATTCAAAATCAACCAATCACGAAACATCTCGATCAAAACAGACATTCGAGTCCACCAATCACAAAACACCTCGATCAAAACATGGCATTCAGCTCAACCAATCACCGCTCGCAAAATCCGACTCCTTTCACATGGCAATCTGCGGACGACCAATGACTGGCCGATTACTTCCCGCTTCCAAGTTCTCGCGTCTTGCTAAGAGTACTTATGTACCTGACTCTATGTTAAGCACCGACGCTACTCCTGTGCTCTTAAAAAACTCTGGATGTGAAAAAAAATCTTCAATTTACTACATGGCTAAATTATTTGTTCTCTGGAATCTGTGTCTTTTAATTATTATAGTTTAGATTACTGGTTTCCATCTGTCAGTTTCTTTATAGTAAAGATTAAAGATTTTTACTTGTTATTTTCAGTCAGATAAATTTAGTGTACTTGCTTTCCAAACTCTGCATTTACATGCTCCTTTTTAAAAAAATTATTATCATAATCATCTTTGTTATATGTACCAGAAAAAAATATTCTAATAAATTCTTATTACTTTTGTTAATCTCTCCCACTTTAAAAAAGAGCACTTCAAAGGTATTTTTCTCACTGTTTTTGATGGTATTCCAATGGTGTAATTCACACACACACACGTACGTTAACTCTTGAGACGAATTTTTACAAAGAGCACGGGATCGGAGTCAAAATGCGCGGTCAAGTGGTTCGTATTTAATACACCAATCGGATAGCTGGATGAGGGTTCCAACACTGTGTACAGTACTTCTTTTTGGGATGCGATCAGCTGTTATGGGCATTCGATGTTTTGTAACTACTTATACTCTCGATTCTCTTTTGTTTTTGTGAGTTCCTCTGCGCCGCGATTTCTTATACATATTTGAATGAGCAAACAGTATGAACAAGAAACTTTTTTTTCACTTCTAACAAACATGCCAAAGTCAGTAACAATAATAACAATAATAATAATAATAATAATAATAATAATAATGATAATGATAATAATAATAATAGTATGAATACTATTTCAATGCCAAATCATTCACATTAATACACTAAATTATTTTGAGTATAAAGTATTAAAGAAACCAAAAGGAAAGATCGAGTAGTGAAATAAAGACAATCTAATCCTCACAATGGCTGATCATGTCACCTATATTTGTGTAGAAACCTTTGCATCAACTCCTGATTCTGTCTAATTTCCGGAGGCTCACTTTAAACTAGAGATCGGGCATTGCCTATTAATTTTATAAGATGACTGCATATTTTAGGTAGATTTCCAAACAATATGAAACAAATGAGAGAGATAAGAGAAGACGATATTTCCCCAGAAAGGAAAACAAAATCTCATCGGCAAGCGCACGTGGCCGGCCCGAAGAACAAGACAAAATGGAATCGTGTGTATAAAATAAGATTTACTGTATTTGTAAAGAGAAAGGCGTTGGTGGTGAAGTTTTACATGGCTAATTTTTAAGATGATTTTTTTTTTCTACTTCTAAAATAGAAAGGGGATAATTTAAGGCCTGTTTTTTATATATGTATAAGCATAACAGCTAATGTTTTTTTATGTGACAGATAGAAAAAAAATTGTACAGTAAGGAGCAGTCCTCACATTCTCTTTCCTTCATGAAATGGCATATGATTATGATAATAATTATGACGATGTTTTTGAGTGAAGAAATTATACATATAAGATATATTTTGTACATTATCGCATGAGGTCTCAGCTGACTGTGCTCACTCTTTTCTTTCTAAACCTGAACATGTAACCGAATTTGGTATAGATGGTGCTAGTATTTTTTTTTTCTTTTTTTATATATACATAATGTAATATGTGTGGATTATATATGAGTCTTTAAAAGATAGCATTGTAATTAATGTTTTGCACATTCTGTGTGATTTATACTGTATTTCTATTCCTAATGGCTTACCAAAGCTGCCACTGGCTAGATGTGTACTTCAAGGGCGAGATTGTAAGCTGGTTGTGTAATGATTTGATCTTTATGGATGTGGAAAAGATACATGAGAAAGAATCAGAGAATAAGCTCTTGAATTTTACCACAACCTAAAAAAAAGAAAGAAAAAAAAAGAGCAAATGATTATCTTTCAAGTTTTTGAAAAATGACTATTGGTATTTTTTTTTCCATTAATTTTTTATTTATTTTTCATTTATTGTTATTACTTATTATAATCACAATTCATTTATTGTAAAAAAAAAAAAAGGCAACATCAGTATTATTTATCATTAATTTCTCCGATAAAAATATCAAAACATTTATTTATCCTTAAAAGACAACAAAAAAATAGCAAAACCAGAATCATTCAAATTATTCTCTGATTCTTTTTGATAAAATGGCTTATGAATGTAGTTGCAAATATAAATAAGTCTCCCCAGTGAACAGAAACGAAAACGAAGAAAAAGATAAAAAATTCCCCTCTTGCATTGTTTTTTCTCTCTGTAAAAAAAAAAAAAAAAATGTTAATTATAACTGATATTGGTTATTATTTTGATTATATATTTTTGCTATTGATGATGGTAATGGCTCGGTGTTAACATCAAGGGAATGAGAGATATGAGAAAACTTGGCACCCCAGAGGGAAGCAGTGATCCAATAAAAATAAATAAAACATAGATACCAATTACACGAAATTTACACTTTATTTTTTTTTTTTTTTAATAAAAATTCCCACTATAGGAAATTTTCAGATGTGGAAACCCCTTGACGAAAATTAAGATTACTTTGATTATATTTTAAAAGTACTTTCTAATTAATGAATTGCATTTTTTGTTTCAACATTGGCATTGCCACATTTGAGATTAAGATCGGATTCTTTAGTCAGCAAAAATAAGTATAATATATATATATTATATATAACATGTATTATGTATATATATTATGTATATTATAAATTATATATATATCATATATCACATATGTATATATATATTATATATCATATGTTATATATTATATATTGTATATATTATATATTATATAAAGATATATTATATACTACATATGTATATATATTATATATTATTAATATATATGTATATATACAAATGTTATATATTATATATTTGATATATATATCATATATTTTATATATATATATATATATATATAATATATACACACACACACACACACACACACACACATTAATTATTGCTGTACTTCATAACCGTTTTCTTTATTAATTTTGTCAAGAAATAAGAATAACCGACGAAAACACCCATTCGTAAAACCAGATCAACAAACAAAATCCATGAAGACAAATACAATACAAACAAACATGTCGAAAATTCCATTGACTGACCCCCCCCCCCCCCCCCTGGCAAACACCAAAGGTTTCTGCTTCCTTCTGGAAAATAAAAAAAATACAAAAAAGAAAACAAAATAAATCTTTAAAAAAAAAAATATATATATATGTCTGAAACTAGATATTGAAAAATACGAACTGTAAACAACAAGAATAACAACTAAAAGTGCACCCCATATTACTGTTTGCAATAATATCATAACATTTGAGTAAAAACAAAAATATAGGAACAACAACAAGAAACTCCATCCTTTGAAAAAAAAAAAATATATATATATAAAAATTTATAAACTTAAAATCGGATTATATCTCTTTCATTGGAATCAATAAACTGTTATTTCTAAATTTACAAAACATATTTTTTGAATTTGCAAAAAAAAAAAAATTAAACAAAATTCCGACCAAAGTGATTGTAATAAACCCCCAGAATAAAAAAATAAATGAAACTGTTTATTGCATACAAAAAATAAATAAATTCACCCGGTGTGAGAGTTGAATACACAGATTCCGTGTTTAAAATAATAAAAAGATACACAAAAATACCACTTGTTTTTTTCTCTCCCTTCCATGTTTATATATATTGAAGATAAATTATTATTGTTTATAATTATGTATGACGATAATTTGATTAGACTGGTAACATGATCCAAAAAAGCCATTGGATATATGATATTATGTCAGTCATGGCAAAATTGGTAACAGACTGATAATTGCAAGAACTCAGTTGCCACAGAAATACTTATAGAAATGCCATTGTAAGCATTGAGGTATTTTACTGCTTTGAAAGAGAGAAAAGGCGATGCAAAACATTTATCGCAACCGAAATGCTATCCAAGAAGGATAATGATAATAAGAAATGTAAATAACTGATCAAAACAAAAAGAAAAGAAAAGAAAAGAAAAGAAAAGTAAAAAAAGAAAAAACAAATAAAAAAAATATATATAATGTATATAATATAGAATGATTCAGTAAACGCTCAATAAGCGAGAGAAAAAGTTATAGTGATATTGTATATGATAATGATAAGCATGGGATAATTATAATTATGTATATTGCACAATAATGAAATTCTTTAAATAGGATTATTTTAATCATATTTATATGATTAGAAGTTTAATCTAATATGCCTTTTAATGAAATTTGGTAATCATAATAATGTTCAAGTGATT
>NC_061853.1:10597394-10604894 GCF_019202785.1 Penaeus chinensis | reverse complement strand
AAAAAGGCAGGAGCGTCCAGCACACGCAATCTCTATAAAGAAGTGCGGTCTGTATTTTACATAGATGAATAGATAAATTAAAAGATAAACAGATAGATGTATAGATAAATAGATGGATAAAAAGGTAGTTGTACAGATAAATGGACGAATAAAAAGATAGATATATAGGTAAATGGATAGATAAAAATAAAGACAAACAGATGAATAGATAGATAAAATTTGAGGGTAAATCACAAAATTCAAAATAATATTACAACTCTTTTTAAACATTTCACAATGCAAAATTATGAATTATTATTGTAATAAAGAATTTAATCTTGGCGGAACAAAATATATAAAACAAGTATAAAACTAAATTAATAAGCAAAAACACGAATAATTATAGTCCATACAACATTAGCAACTAAACAAAGTGAAAAAAAAAAAACACAAAGTAAAGAAAACTAACACAAAAAGATGATATAGAAACAATAAGGAAATAGATTAGAATTTTGAATCGAGTAACTTTGGGGAAAGAGATTTGGTAAAATGATGAAATAAACTTGAAAAAAAAACATATATTTTGGGGGGTAACTGTCAAGTGATAAAATATAGTTGAATGTAAGAGAGATCATTATTTTTGGCACAATAGAAATGAAAATAAATCTGAAAAATTATATAAAATGAAAATAATTGAGATAATCAAAATAGATAGACGGCCATTAATTAAGCAAAATTGATACGATGAGGAATATATAGAGAGCTAAACAGAGATAATTAAGACGAAAGGGATAATGATAATGATGATGATGATAATGATGGCGATAATAATAATAAAGATAATGATAATGATGACGATGATAATAATGATGATGACGATGATAATAATGATGATGACAAAGATTATGATATTGATTAAGATAATAATGATGATAATAATGATGATAATAATGATAATGATGACGATGATAATAATGATGATGATAATGATAATGATGTTGATTAAGATAGTGATGACGATGACAATAATGATAATATTAATGATGTTGATTAAAATACTGATGATGATAATGATAATGATGTTGATAAAGATATTGATAACAATAATGTTGGTAAGAGATAACCCGCCTTTCGTCAATATCCACAAACACAAATATAAACAAACACACATCCACACAAAATTGCACATACGAAATCCCCAAACACACATACAAACATGGAAATACGGTACATGTTTTCAAAATCCCCATATGAATACACATAGACACATATACTTATAAATACATAGACACATGCAAAAACACACACACACGCACACACAGACACACAGACACACACACACACACACACACACACACACACACACACACACACACACACACACAAACACACACATAGACACTCACACACATACAAACACACACACACACACAACTACACACACACACACACACACAAACACACATATAGACACTCACACACATACAAACACACACACTCACACACACACACACACAAACACACACAAACACACACAAACACAAACACAAACACACACACACACACACACACACAAACACACACATACAAACACACACACACACACACAACTACACACACACACACACAGACACAAACACACATATAGACACTCACACACATACAAACACACACACTCATACACACAAACACACACACACACACACACAAACACACACAAACACAAACACAAACACACACACACACACAAACACAAACACACACACAAACACCCCCACACACAAACACCCCCGCCACCTCATCCCCCACCCCCCCACCCCCCACACACACACAAACCGTACATAATTACAAACATGAAAGTTAGCGATGAACAGGTGATCCCAACCGCTTGAATCATTAAGTGGAGCTAATCACATCAAATATTGGCCTATAATTACTATATGGACCAATGATGAATATTTTGATGGGTATATTTAGTCAATTAAACATTATAATTTGTATTTTTTTAATTTTAAAAGGGGGGGGGGGGGGGGGGGGGAGGGGGGGGGAGGGGGGGGATGATAGGTTTTCTGACCTATGGCGTCCCTGATTACTATAGCGATGGACATTAAATAATGATAAAATGCTAATGAGCCATTTGGGGAAGGTTGAACCTTTATTTGTGATGTGGGGGGGGGGGGGGGGGGGCGGTAATGATGATGAGAGTGGTGGTGATGGTGGTGATGATGATGATGATGATGATGATGATGATGATGATGATGATGATGATAGTAATTATGATGATAATTAATGATAGTATTATTAATGATGAAAATGGGGATAATGATAATGATGATGATAATGATGATGATGATGATGATGATTGTTATAATAACGGTTATAAAAATTATAATAATGATAATAATAATAATAATGATGATAATGATACTAATTATAATAATAGTAGTAATATTGATAATGACAAGGGTAATGATGAAAATAATGATAATGATAATGATAATGATGTCAGTAATAATAACAACAACAACAACAATAATAATGATAATAACAATGAAAATAATGATAATGATAATAATGAAGATGATGATAATGATAATGATAATGACAATGATAAGAATAAGGATAAGGATAATAATAAAGATGAGAGAGAGAAAGAGATAAAATCTCGACTTGAATGATATCAATTTCATACGGAAGCTGAGACGTTGCAAATGATCTGCCGTCAAGTTTGCAGGTAAGTGCATGTCTACAATATATATTTACTTGTCTATCTATCTGTCTGTCCGTCTGTCTATCTATCTATCTGTCTGTCTGTCTGTCTATCTATCTATCTATCTATCTGTCTGACTGTCTATATATCTTTCTATCTGTCTGTCTGTCTATTTACATATCTACCTATCTATTATGTCAAGTTTTCAGGTAAGTGTATGTCTACAATATATATTTACTTGTCTATCTATCTATCTATCTGTCTGTCTGTCTATCTATCTATCTGTCTGTCTGTCTATTTACATACCTACCTATCTATTATGTCAAGTTTTCAGGTAAGCGTATGTCTACAATATATATTTACTTGTCTATCTATCTATCTATCTATCTGTCTGTCTGTCTGTCTGTCTATTTATATATCTACCTATCTATTATGTCAAGTTTTCAGGTAAGTGTATGTCTACAATATATATTTACTTGTCTATCTATCTATTTATTTATCTGTCTGTCTATTTGTATATCTACCTATCTATTATGTCAAGTTTTCAGGTAAGTGTATGTCTACAATATATATTTACTTGTCTATCTATCTGTCTATTTACATATCTACCTATCTATCATCTGTCTCTGTATGTATGTATATATGTGTGCATGTATGTATGTATGTATCTGTTTACCCACCTATCTGTTTATCCATCTATGTGTCACTCCGTCTGTCTGTCTCTCTTGGTATCTATCTAGGGTATATATCTGGTGTATCTATCCGTCAACCAGTCTATCTGTCTATCTCTCTATCTGCATATCTACCTATCTTTTATCTGTCTATCTATCTATCTATTAATTTGATTTTGTCTATCTCTCTGCATCTATCTATCACCCTCCGCAGTCAATCTATATATCTATCTACCTCTCTAGAAAAGATGATATTGTGCGCGTCTGTGTGGATTTATCATTTCCTTTCTCTCTTTGTGTTTTGTCTGTCTTTTATTGAATAAGAAAATCATTAATGAAAATGATTAAGGAAAAAGATGCTCTTAACAGTGATGATGATAATGATGATGGTGAGGAATATTGTGATAATAATAATGTTGATAATGATAACACAATAAGAACGTTGTATAGCAGGATGAAATGTGATTGTGAAAGCAATAGTCGTGATAATTAGAATAATAATAATGATAATCATAATTATTAGAAGAGTGATAATGATAATTCTGATAACGATATGGATGATGATAACAATAATAACAATAACGATACTGCTAATGATAATGATAATGATAATTAAAAATAAAATAGTAGTTGCAGTAGTTATAATAATAATATTAATAATAATATTAATAACAGTAATAAAATAATAAACATAACAATTATAATATAATGGTAATAATGATTATCATTATTATTATTATTACAACTATAATAATTTTGATAATGTTAATAATAATAATAATAATAATAATAATAATAACAATAACAATAGTAATAATAATGATACTAATAATGATGATAGAATAAGAATAAGAATACTGATGATAATAATAAGAATAACGATGATAAGAACAATAATAGAGATGATGATAATAATGATGGTATTGATAGTAATAATATTCTTAGTAGTAATGATTATGATGATAATAATGGTAGTAATAATAATAATAAAACTAGTGATGATAATGATAATAATGAGAATTATAATGCTAATGCTATTGCTAATGAAGGATAATAATAACAATAAATAATAATAATAATAATAATAATAACACGCACGCACACGCATGCAAGCGGGCGCACATGCGTGTGTGCACTCACAAGGATTTACAAATTCTGAGTTTTTCTTACCTAGAGACGATAGAATGAGGATAGATAGATCCACATTGGCCATTAGCGCGCTAGAACCTGGATTGGATCCGGCGCTGATGGTGGTTTGAAACTTCCAAGTCACACACACACTCATGGGTATTTTAAAAATAATAGCAGCATGAACAACAACATAATGATAATAACAATGATAGTGGTAGCAACAACAATAACAATATGAATAATAATGACAAAAGTTATAATAATAATACTGATAAAAAATATTAATCCTAATAATGTTAACAATAATAATAATAATAATAATAATAATAATAACAATAATAACAATTATTATGAAAATAGTAATAACTTTATGGCAGCGATGATGCCAAATAAAATAACAACCCTAAAACCAAAAAATACTAATGATACTGATAATGACAATAACAATAACAACAACAACAATAATAACTGTAATAAACAATAACACCGCTTCAATGACGTTGATAAAGAGGATGATGATGATGAAAATGGTAATGATGATGATAATAATGATAATAATAATGATATTCATGGTAATGGTGATAATAATTATGAAAGTTATAAAAATAACTGTGATAATGGTAATCATGATAATGGTGATAATAAATATAGTAATAAAATAGTATTAACAACAGCAAAAATGATGATTATAAAATAATGATGATAGTGATAATGATAATGATGATGATGACAATGATGATACTGATAATGTGATAACAATAGTAATGATAATGATGTCGATCATGATGATAATAATAATAATAATAATAATAATACTAATAATGGTGATGATTATATCAGTGGTAAAAATTATAATAATAATGATAATAACGATCATAATAGTAGTAGTAATTATGATAATAATAGTAGTAATAGTAATAATGATAATAGCAATGATAATAATAATTAAAACAATAATAACAATGATAATGATAATAATAACAATGATGATAATAATAAAGATGATGATAATGATGATAATAATAATTCTAGTGACAATTATAATGGTAATGATGATAATCATAACACGAATAATAATAAGTACTAATAATATTGATAATAATATTGATAATGATAATAACAATAGCACAACAGATATAAAGATAATGATGATAACAGTAAGAAGAGGAAGAATAGTAATATTGATAATAGTAATAATAATGCTAGCAATAATTATAATGGTGAAAAAGAAAAAATAATGATAATGGTAACAATAATAATGAAAAAATATTGGTAATAATGATTTCAACAATAAAAAAACACTAAAAATGATAATTGTAATAAAGACAATGATAATGATAACAGTAATGATAATATTGATAACAGTAATAAAGCCACGATAACAGCAATAATAATAATGATAATAACAATAACGAAGATAATGATGATGTTACTTCCACAATGACACAAGTACCATTACTATGAAACCTATTACTACTACTACTACTACTGCTGCTACTACTACTACTACTACGCACTACTTCTACTCAAAAATTACAAAGCCTGAGAAAAATAAGAAATGAAGACAACGGAAAAAAGAGAGAAATGTTGTGATAAAACCAGAATATGAAAATATCCATCAAAAAGGGAAGACTAATAATAGGATAAAAAAAAGGGGGGAAAATAGCGAACCAAAAAAAAAAAAAAGAAGAAGAAAGAAGTATTAATAATAATGAGATGAACCAAAATGGGAAAATATCTGAAAAAAAAAAAATCGTTCAGCCATTACTTTCAATTACAGCTCTTCCAAGAAACGCAAGCACGCTGCATGCACTCGCTCGCTCGCTTTCACAAAGGCAGGATTCGTGCTCGTCTGCTGCCTCCTCCCCCTCTTCCCCCCTCTCCACATCCCCATTCTTCCCCC
Organism: Penaeus chinensis; assembly: GCF_019202785.1. Lineage (NCBI taxonomy): Eukaryota > Metazoa > Arthropoda > Malacostraca > Decapoda > Penaeidae > Penaeus > Penaeus chinensis. The sequence continues at coordinate 10,598,500 of NC_061853.1, read as the reverse complement.
CTCTTCCTCCCTCGCCTTTCTTACTCTCTCCTCCCCTCCCCTTACCTCCTCCAATCCCCCTCCCTCTCCCCCTCCTACCTTCCACTCTCCCTTCCTCTCTCCCCTTCCTCCCCATCCCTCTCTTCCATCCTCATTCCCTTCCTCCCGCGCCCTTTCTTCATTCCCCCCCTCCCCTCTGTCTCCCCTTCTCTTCCCCTCCTCTCCCCTCCCTATCATCTCTCCCTGACCTCCCCCCTCCCCTCCCCTCCCCCCTCCCCCCTTCGTTCCCGTTTCAAAAAGAAATGAAAAATGTTTAACAATGGACGAGTCACTTCCCCGTGTCGTTAAGTTTTTACTACTGTTGTGAGTACGGGGTTTTATAGTAATATTTCAGTAGTTGTAATTGTTATTACCATTGCTCTTACCATTGCGATTATCATTATTAGTACTATCATTGTTATCATAACGATAGTTATTATCATCATATTTGATTGGATTATTATTATCATCATTAACATGAACTGTTATCATTAATATCGTTATCATCATTAACATTATCGGTTATCATGAACAACATTAGCATTATTTTTTATCATTATTACTGTTATATTTGGCATTCCTATCAATTGAATTATTATTAGCATTCTCTTTCTAATAATAATTATTATATCTATCTTTGTTATTATTGTTATCGAAACTACCATTATCAGTATCACTATCACTATCAATATCACGATCATTATCCTATAACAATTGTCACTGTTATCATTTTTATAATCCTCCTCCTCATCATTATCATTACATTCGTTGTAGCAAACGTAGAAAAGGTATGAATGAAAATGAAGGCTTTAACAGTTTCGAAAATGTTTCATACATTTATTGAATTGTGAAGGCCATCACTCTCATTCTTTCCTTTTCTGCAATCATCATAATTGTTATCATTATTTGTTTTATTTTTTTTATTACTGTTATTACTAATATTATTATTATGATCATGATTATTGATAAAATGATGATAATGATAATAATGATAATACTAATATTATTGTCATCATTATTATTATAATCATTACTATTATCGCTGTTATTGATATTATTATTGTTAATATCAATATCATTATCATAAT
>NC_061853.1:10577394-10579894 GCF_019202785.1 Penaeus chinensis | reverse complement strand
TTATGATGGATTAACCTCTGGTCGCGTACGGACGTGTGTCAAGTTGCTGTCACCCTTTCCCCTCCCTTCCCCTCTCCCTCTCTCTCTCTCTCTCTCTCTCACTCTCTCTCTTTCTGTCTATCTATCTATCTATCTATCTTTTGCCATCTCTGTCGCCCCCCCCCTCTCTCTTTCTCTCATATTTATTTCTGTCACCATCTCTCTCTCTCTCTTTCTCTTATATCTATTTCTGTCACCATCTCTCTCTCTCTCTCTCTCTCTCTCTCTCTCTCTCTCTCTCTCTCTCTCTCTCTCTCTCTCTCTCTCTCTCTCTCTCTCTATCTATCTCTCTCTCTCTTCTCCTCTCATTCTTCCTCTCTCTCTCTCTCTCTCTCTCTCTCTCTCTCTCTGTCTCTCTCTCTCTCTCTCTCTCTCTCTCTCTCTCTTTCTCTTCTCCTCTCATTCTTCCTCTCTCTCTCTCTCTCTCTCTCTCTCTCTCGCTCTCTCTCCTCTCTCTCTCTCTCCTCTCTCTCTCTCTCTCTCTCTCTCTCTCTCTCTCTCTTCTCTCTCTCTCTCTCTCTCTCTCTCTCTCTCTCTCTCTTCTCTCTCATCTCCTCTCTCTCTCTCTCTCTCTCTCTCTCTCTCTCTCTCTCTCTCTCTCTCTCTTCCTCTCTCTCTCTCTCTCTCTCTCTCTCTCTCTCTCTCTCTCTCTCTCTCTCTCTCTCTCTCTTCTCTCTCTCTCTCTCTCTCTCTCTCTCTCTCTGTAGCCCTCACTCATTTATCTTTTCTTTTTCTTGGTTTCCCATCTTGTATGTTTCCCTCAATCCTCTCTCTATCTCCTCGCTTCTTTCCCTCACTTCCCCTTCTTCCTTTCTTCTTAACCCTCTTTCTCTCACACCTTTTCTCCCCTTTCAACCCTTCTTTTCCTCGCCTCTCTTCCCTTTCTCCCTCCTTTCTTTCCGAACCTTTTCCGTTCTTTTAATATTCACGCTTGTCTCTTCTCTCTCTCTCCATCTTCCTTTTTCTTCTCTCCTTCATCTTCCTTTTTCCCTTCCTTCCCTCCTCTCTCTCTCACCCCTTTCTTTCACCCTTCTTCCCTCTCTCCCTCTCCCCTACCCTCGAATTCTTTGGCTTTCTCTCTTTCTCTCTCTCATTTACCCTTTCTTCTCCCTCACCTTTTCCCCTTTTATCATCCTTCCACCCTTTCCCATCGTCCCCTCTTGCCTCCTCCTTTCCCCACCGTTTTCCCCTCCCCCTTTACACTTCCCTTCTTCTCCCCCTGACCACCCCCCCTCCACGTCTGCTCTACCCTTCCCCCTCCTCCTCCACTTCCCCCCTACCCATCCCCTCTTCTTCCCCTCCTCCCTCTCCCCTCTTCATTCCCCCTCTACCCTTCTCCCTTTCTTCTCTTCTTCCCCTTCACCACTTCCCCTTCTATTCTTCCCCTTTACTCACGTCTTTCCCTCTCCCTCCTTATCCCTTTCACCTCTTTCCTTCTCTTCCCCTTCCCCTCTCACCCCCTTCCATATCCCCTTTACCCCCACCCTTTTCTTTTTCCTCTCCCCTAGATCCCTTTTATCCCCCTTACCCCTCCCTTCCCTTTCTCCTTCCATATCCCCTCTAACCCCTTCCCTCCCCCCCCCCCCCCCACATGTCCTTTACCCTTCCTCCCTCCCTTCCCTTTCCCCTCTCCCCTCCTTTCCCTTTCCCCTCTCCTCTCCTCTCCTCTCCCTTTATTTCCCCTTTCCCCTCCCCTCCCTTCTCTCCCCCTTTTACCCTCCCTTCCATTTCCCTTTCCCTCCCTCTCCCTTTACCCCTCCCCTCCCTTTCCCCTCCATCTCCCTTTCCCCTCCCTTCCCTTTCCCTCTCCCCTCCCCTCCCTTTCCCCTCCCCTCCCCTCTCTTTCCCCCTCCCTTCCCTTTCCCCTCTCCTCCCCTTCCTTCTCTTTCCCCTCTCCCTTCCCCTCCCCATCCCCTCCTCTCCCCTCCCCTCCCTCTCCCCTCCCCTCCCCTCCCTTTCTCCTCTCCCCTCTCCCCTCCCGTCCCCTTTCCCTCTCCCCTCCCCCCTCTCCCCTCCCTCCCCTCCCTTTCCCCTCTCCCCTCCTCTCCCCTCTCCCCTCCCGTCCTCTTTCCCTCTCCCCTCTCCCCTACCTCCCCTCCCTTTCCCCTCTCCCCTCCCCTCCCTTTCTCCTCTCCCCTCTCCCTTCCCTTCCCCTTTCCCTCTCCCCTCTCCCCTCCCTCCCCTCCCTTTCCCCTCTCCCCTCCCCTCCCTTCATCCCCTTGACACGAGCAGCCCAGCGTTCATTGTCACGAAAGGCTCTCTCGAGACTAATAAGGAATCAGAGGTTTATAGAGACAGATAGGCCTAATGTCATCCTACCCCCCCCCCCCCCTCCTCGTCACTCTTCTCCTTCTCTCTTCTTCTCTCTTTGTCTTTTCTTTCCAATTATATTCCCACTCTCTTTCGATTACCTGTATGGCTATGTCTGTGTTTCAGTTTGTATATCTGTTTCAGGATATCT
>NC_061853.1:10566816-10569316 GCF_019202785.1 Penaeus chinensis | reverse complement strand
TGTGTGTGTGATAGGTGTGGCATTTAATCGATTCCTCCCGTGTATTTTTATTCTTCGATGTCCTATTCCATTCTTTATCGTATTTCTCGTGTCTCTTTTATCAAATTTCTTATGTGTCTTTGTTTTCGTCGTCGCTATTTTATATATTAATAATTCCATTTCGTTAATGGCTTTAATGGTCTAGATTACTGTTGATAAGTTTTTTTTTTTTCAAAAGTAAAAGAAAATCAGGTTCGCGTTTTTTTTTTTTTTTTTTTTTTTTTTTTTTAACAAAAGATGTATTGATTTTCGCGTGACATATTGCAGACCATTTTTTCGAAGATTCTGGAGTTAATCCTAGCATATTTCAGACAATATTAACATACTCGTGTGTTACTTTGGGCCAACACACACACACACATACACACACACACACACACACACACACACACACACACACACACACACAACACAACACAACACAAACACAAACACAAACACAAACACAAACACAAACACAAACACAAACACAAACACAAACACACACACACACTCACACAAAACCCAATCTCCAGAACAGATACACGCACACCAAACACACAAAACAAACATATAGACAGATAAAACGAAATATCTCTCAGAGAACCTTTCTAGAGAATGCTTCTAGAAATACGTGACTCGGCTGAAACCACTTGCATATCAGTCACGGGTCTCGGGGGGTCAGGGTTCCCCATGACGTCACCAGCCAGGCTCACTGATCAATAAGCTTTTTCTTGGCTTTTTGGGAGAGAGTGAGGAGCGTGGATGTGGATATGGGTGGATAGGTGGAGAATGGTTGGGATGAGGATGTGGGTATGGGTGGATAGGTGGAGAATGGTTGGGATGTGGATGTGGGTATGGGTGGATAGGTGGAGAATGGTTAGGATGTGGATGTGGGTATGGGTGGATATGTGGAGAATGGTTTTGATGTGGATGTGGGTATGGGTGGATATGTGGGGAATAGGTTGGGATGTGGATGTGGGTATGGGTGGATAGGTGGAGAATGGTTGGGATGTGGATGTGGGTATGGGTGGATATGTGGGGAATGGTTGGGATGTGGATGTGGGTATGGGTGGATAGGTGGGGAATGGTTGGGATGTGGATGTGGGTATGGGTGGATAGGTGGGGAATGGTTGGGATGTGGATGTGGGTATGGGTGGATAGGTGGGGAATGGTTGGGATGTGGATGTGGGTATGGGTGGATAGGTGGAGAATGGTTGGGATGTGGATGTGGGTATGGGTGGATAGGTGGAGAATGGTTGGGATGTGGATGTGGATAGGTGGAGAATGGTTGGGATGTGGATGTGGATAGGTGGAGAATGGTTGGGATGTGGATGTATGTATGGGGAGTGGTTTGGATGTGGATGTGGAAATGGATAATGGTTTGGATGTGGATATGGAAGAGTGGTTTGAATGTGGATACCGGATGTGGATAAGGGGATGTGGATTAGGATTTGGGGAAGGGTTTGGATATGAACTGTGGATTCGGGGACTATGTGGATATAGGAATTGTGGTCATCGTATGGGTGTTGGATAAGGAATCAAGGGTGTGTGGATGTGGGTGGGAGAATTAGGTGAACACAGGATCAGCTGGATCTTTGTGACGCGTTTGTGTTGAGTGTGGATTGTGTTTGGAAGACCACCGAAAAGCAAACGCACGTACGCACGCAAGCACACACACACACACACACACACACACACACACACACACACACACACACACACACACACACACACACACACACATAACACACACATAACACACACACACACACATAACACACACATAACACACACACAACACACACACAACACACACACACACACACACACACACACACACACACACACACACACACACACACACAGAAACACACACGCGGGCACATCTCTCAGTATATCTATTGAATCTCGGAGTCTTCAATTCAGAATCTTAATCCAAGTGAAGATTGCGCCCCTACATCTCCTCCTACCCCCCACCCCCCCACCCCTCCCTAACACCTCTTCTTCCCGTGGCCTTGAGATGTCTTGGGAGACGCCCATTTCTTCTTAGCCACGCCCACCTCCTCCTTGTGCGCGTGAAGAGGTTGGAAGAGGGGGGGAGGGGGGAGGGGGGAGGGAAGGAGGAGGAGGAGGAGGTAGGGGATGGGGGATAGGGGATAGGTAGAGGGGGTAGGGGCCGGTTAGGGTAGGGGTAAGGGGGGTAGATAGAGGAAGTGGGGGTGGGGGGGAAGGGGAAGGGGAAATGGTATCGACTGGGGAGGTAGGTAGGAAAGGGGAATGTAGAGGGGGGTTGGGGCAGATGAAGAGATGGGGAGGAGCTTAGAAGTAAGTGGGGAGAGTAGGGGAGGAAGAGATAGGTGAGAGATAGAGATAGAGGGAGAGGGAGAGATGGGTAAAGAAGGAGGGAGGAAGCTACTAAGGAGAGATTCGAATAGGGAAGACGGAGGAAAGTGAAAAGTGAAAGTTGAGGAGAGAGAGA
>NC_061853.1:10549316-10556816 GCF_019202785.1 Penaeus chinensis | reverse complement strand
CTCCCTCCCTCCCTCCTCCCTCCCTCCTCCCTCCTCCCTCCCTCCCTCCCTCCCTCCCTCCTCCCCCACAACCTATAAGGCCGACATTAAAGTTCAAAAAACAAAACAAAGCAAAAAACAAAAAGCAGTTTCCCAAACTCGCCACCAGAGGCGCTGTTGTAGACACGGAAGTTTAAAGACTAACGGATCTGAAGGACATTTAAACAAGGACTGGACTTTAAGGAGAAGGAGGAGGAGGAGGAGGAGGAGGAGGAGGAGGAGGAGGAGGAGGAGGAGGAGGAGGAGGAGGAGGAGGAGGAGGAGGAGGAGGAGGAGGAGAAGGAGAAGGAGGAAGGGTGGAGAAGTAGGATGAAGGAGGAGGGGAAGGAAGAGAAGGCGAAGGATAATGGGGAAAGGAAAGGAAAGGGGGGAAGGGAGAAGAAAAAGGAGAAGGAGGTGAAGATGGAAGAAGAGGAAGAGCAAGGAAAGAGAAAAAGACGAAAGAGGAAGAGTAGGTAAGAAGATAAAGAGGAGCAAGAGGTAAATATTGATGGGACTTAAAAAAGGAAACGCGATCTCTTTAATTGAGGGAAACGGAATTTTAGGAGATAGATACTCTTTTGAACACTTGAAAGAGGAGATCTGTGTTTACGCGTTTTAGGTGAGACCTTTAATTCAGTTATGGAGGAATGTGAGGCACTTTTGTTCTCTTTCTGCTTTCCCCTTGTTTCTGACTTTTTTTTTTTCTCTCTCTCTCTCTCTCTTCTCTCTCTCTCCTCTCCTCTCTTCTCTTTTCTTCTCTTCTCCTCTCCTCTCCTCTCCCTCTCTCTTTCTCTCTCTCTTTCTCTCTCTCTCTCTCTCTCTTCTCCCCTCCCCTCTCCTCTCCCTTTCTCTCTTTCCTTCTTCGCTACTCCCTACTCCCCTCTCCTCTCCCTTGGTCCCCTCCCCTCCCCCTTGCTCCCCTCCCCTCCCCTCCCTTCCCTTCCCTTCCCTTCCCTTCCCTTCCCTCCCCTCCCCTCCCCTCCCCTCCCCCTCCTCCCCTCCCCTCCCCTCCCCTTCCCTTCCCTTCCCTCCCTTCCCTTCCCTTCCCTTCCCTTCCCTTCCCTTCCTTCCCTTCCCTTCCCTTCCCTTCCTTTCCCTCCCCTCCTCTCCCCTTCCCTTCCCTTCCCTTCCCTCCCTTCCCTTCCCTTCCCTCCCTTCCCTTCCCTTCCCTTCCCTCCCTTCCCTTCCCTTCCCTTCCCTTCCCTTCCCTTCCCTCCCCTTCCCTTCCCTTCCCTTCCCTTCCCTTCCCTTCCCTTCCCTTCCCTTCCCTCCCCTCCCCTTCCTTCCCCTCCCCTCCCCTCCCTTCCCTTCCCCTCCCTTCCCTTCCTTCCCCTCCCCTCCCCTCCCCTTCCCTCCCTTCCCCTCCCCTCCCCTCCCCTTCCCTTCCCTCCCCTTCCCTTCCCTTCCCTTCCCTTCCCTCCCTTCCCTTCCCTTCCCTTCCCTTCCCTTCCCTTCCCTTCCCTTCCCTTCCCTTCCCTTCCCTTCCCCACCTACTCTTACCAACTGTGCCTATTGGACAATACCACCCTGATTAGAAACTTAACCATCGGGAACAAGGTGCACTAATTAGCTAGTTGGTTATTAAGACCAAAGATCTATGTTTATTTTATTTATTTGTTATTATTACTATTTTTATTTACTTATTTATTTATTTATTTATTTGTTTCTTTATTTGTGCGCGGGGAGGGAAGGCAAGATCTTTAAAATGTTGATAGTAAGAGAATGGTTGAAAAAGAAAATAAAAATGTGGAGATTAGGAAAGAGGCAAAGACTATGCAGTGAAAGAGATTCAAAAAAAAAAAAGGGTTTGGCCCCAATTTCGTGCCAAAGAGAGACGACGGTTTCATAATCCATGTCTTGCAAGCACAGAAGGATATTTTGCCTTCTCTCTCGCCTCTCTGCCTTCTCTTCGCTTCTCATTCTCTCCTCTGCGTTTCCCATTCTCTCTTCTGCTCTTCCTTTCTCTCCTCTGCTCTTCTTTTCTATCCTCTGCACTTCCTTTCTCTCCTCTGCTCTTTCTTTTTCTCATCTTTTCTTCCTTTCTCTCTTCTGCTCTTCCTTTCTCTCCTCTGCTCTTTCTTTTTCTCATCTTTTCTTCCTTTCTCTCTTCTGCTCTTCCTTTCTCTCCTCTGCTCTTTCTTTCTCTCCTCTGCTCTTCCTTTCTCTCCTCTGCTCTTTCTTTCTCTCCTCTGCTCTTCCTTTCTCTCCTCTGCTCTTTCTTTCTCTTCTCTGCTTTTCCTTTCTCTCCTCTCGTTCCTCTCTCCTTTGTTACGTCAGAGCGGGGGAGAACTATACTTGATTTCCTTAATTTTCTGTGCTTGTCTTGAACACTTTTTTTTTCACTTTTCATTGATATTTCGTTTTCAAGTTGTGAATGGGATCCCGTTTTCTGAATTACCTATTTCAGGGGTAACTAACAAAATTTAAGAAAATGTGAGATGGATTCCCGAAGTCTTACTGAATGTCAGCCGACGATAAATACAAACTAATACACACAGTCTACCATTAAAAAAAGAAGAAAATACCTGCAATGCAAGTTATTCGATCTATTAACTCCATTTGTATACTAGGAAACGAGGGTTTTAAAATATTTTTTTTTCTTTGACTTTAAGAGGAGGCTCTCCTTCAGAACTTTAAAAAGATATCAGTTTCCTCCCGACCAGTCAGTGAGGATTTTATGACACGTAGAACATCCTTGTAAGGAGTGACTCTGAGATGGCGAGGAGTTCCTTGTAAGGCGCGACTCTCCTTGATGCTTGAGGAGAGGTAAGAAGTGTTAGGAGGCATTTGAGCAAAGGGAGGGAGGGAGGGAGAACGATGGAGGGTTGGTGGGAGGGAGGGAGGGAGGGAGGGGGTGGAGTAACGGAGGGAATAAAGGGAGGGAGAAGGAGGTAGAAAAGGGATGAGAGAGAGGGGGAAGGAGAAGAGTAAGAGAGGAAGAAAGGAGGGATGGATAAGGGATGGATAAAAGAAGAAGAGGAAGAAGAAGAAAAGGGAGATGAAGAGAGAGATAAACATAAGAAACAAATACAGTGAGACAGAGAGACAGAATGAAAGAGAAAAAATAAAAAAGACCAAGGAAAGAAACTATTTTTATTTTTTGTTGGGAATAAAAAGCGAGATAAAAACAGAACAACGGAGATAAAGAGACGGATAATCACGAGGCACAAAAACAAACAACAAAAACATTCTTTTTTGAAGAGGCTCCAAGGTCAAAGAGTGCGGGTAGAAGGGAGGGGGGGGGGTGAGGGCACGGGGCGGGGAGGAAGAATCGATGCTATCAGTGATCCTCTTCTTCCTCTTCCTCTTCTTCCTTCTCTTTCTCATATTTATAATTTTCTTCCTTGTTTTCTGTTATATCTACTGTTTTCTTAGTGATCTCTAAATCTCTTCATTTCTCTCCTCTCTTCTCTTCTCTTCTCTCCTCTCCTCTCCTCTCCTCTCATCTCATCTCATCTCATCTCTCCTCCTCCTTCTCTTCCTCTCTATCTCCCTCCTCCACTCTCTCGCCTTCTCCCTCTCCTTCTACCTAACCCTCTCCCTCTTCTTCTACCTCACCTTCTCCCTCCTTCTCTCTCTCTCTCTCTCTCTCTCTCTCTCTCTCTCTCTCTCTCTCTCTCTCTCTCTCTCTCTCTCTCTCTCTCTCTCTCTCTCTCTCTCTCTCTCTCTCTCTCTCTGTCTCTCTCTCTCTCTCTCTCTCTCTCTCTCTCTCTCTCTCTCTCTCTCTCTCTCTCTCTCTCTCTCTCTCTCTATCTATCTATCTATCTATCTCTCTCTCTCGTTCTCTTTTTCTCCCCCTCCCCCTCCCCCTCTCCCTCTCCCTCTCCCTCTCCCTCCCCTTCCCCCTCCCCCTCCCCCTCCCCTCTCCCTCTCCCTCTCCCTCTCCCTCCACCTCTCCTCCCTCCCCCTCTCCTTCTCCCTCCCCCTCTCCTTCTCCCTCCCCCTCCCCCTCCCCCTCCCCCTCTCCTTCTCCCTCCCCCTCTCCTTCTCCCTCCCCCTCCCCTTCTCCCTCCCCCTCCCCCTCTCCCTCTCCCTCTTTGTCTCTGTCTACCTCACACACACTCACCACTTCCGGTTCCAGAACATTCCTTGAGCGTGAGCCATTTGCAATTGGCGGCCTCTTTGAATGCGTGAGATATGTTTAACGAAAAAAAACAAAAAGGGAGGGGGGGGGGACACGCAAACACGGATGATAAAAGGAGAGATGAGAGGGGGTGGAGGGACGGAGGGAATAAAGGGAGGGGAAAGAAGGAAGAAGAAAAGGGATGAGAGAGAGGGGGAAGGAGAAGAGGAAGAGAGGAAGATAGGAGGGATGGATAAGGGAGGGATAAAAGAAGAAGATAAAGAAGAAGAAAAGGGAGAGGTAGAAGATGATAATACCAATGAAGAAAAATAATGAAAGGAGGAACTAGAAGAGCAAGAAGACGAAGAAGATGAAGGAGAAAGAGAAGGAGGAGAGGAGAAGAGAAGGATAATCGAGTGAGAGAGAAGGGGGGGGGGGGAGTGTTGCCTGATGCCCTTGAAGGATTTCGTATCACCTTGATGCTGGAAGGACGAAGTTATTGATTAAGCTTTATTTTCCCCTTCCTTGTGTTTAGTTATACATGCGCACATATATATTTGTGTGTGTGTGTGTGTGTGTGTGTGTGTGTGTGTGTGTGTGTGTGTGTGTGTGTGTGTGTGTGTGTGTGTGTGTACATATACATATACGTATTCTTCTTTTTTGTATCTCCTCTCTATCTCTCTCTTTCTCTCTATATATATATATATAGATAGATAGATAGATGCTGATCATTATGTTCCATTAGTTTGTAAATCTCGGTCTTATCGCCCTATTTTCTTGACGCAGAGGTAACAGTCTTGGCAAGATTCCAGGCCTACGGAGAGAGAGAGAGAGAGAGAGAGAGAGAGAGAGAGAGAGAGAGAGAGAGAGAGAGAGAGAGAGAGAGAGAGAGAGAGAGAGAGAGAGAGAGAACATAAGTAGAGAGAGAGAGAGAGAGAACAAGGTGGAAAGAACAGTAAAAAATAAAAGCACTCACACTTTCATAAACTTAGCCAAGGACTGTGTCTTTCCCTGATTGATCTCCACACAGCTGATCCAAGGGCATATATAGGGAAGGAAAGGGAGGGAGGGGGAGGGAGGGGGAGGAAGGGAGTCGTCCGTGGCTAGGAGGGTTTCCTTGTTTGTTTGTTACTGTTTGTTTGTTTGTTTGTTTTGCTGGTGTTTCGTTCTCAATCTCTCTCTCTCTCTCTCTCTCTCTCTCTCTCTCTCTCTCTCTCTCTCTCTCTCTCTCTCTCTCTCTCTCTCTCTCTCTCTCTCTCTCTCTCTCTCTCTCTCTCTCTCTCTCTCTCTCTCTCTCTCTCTCTCTCTCTCTCTCTCTCTCTCTCCTCTCTCTCCTCTCTTCTCTCTCCTCCTCCTCTTCTGACCTCACTCCTGCCGCTTTATTGATCAATAGGCTCCTGAGACAAAGGGTATTTCCAAGGGCGAGCGAGAATAAGCGACAGGCGATTTGAAAAGGAGAATGGGGGAAGGAGAAAGAGGAGAAAGAGAAAGAGGAGAAAGAGAAGGAGAAGGATAATTAGGAGGAGAAGGAAAAGGAAAAGGAGAAATAGAAGGAGGTGGAAAAGGAGAAGGAGAAGGGGAAGAAGGAGAATTAGGAGGAGGAGGAGGATAAGAAGAAGAAGGAGGAGAAGGAGACGGAGAATTAGAAGAAATAAAAGACTTTAGAGAGAAAGGAGAACGCAGTGAGTATCACAAAGAGCAGGAGAATAATACATAAATGTCAGACTGAAAATGCCAAAATGCAGAAGGAAAAGGAAGAAGATATAGACGAGGATAAAAATACGAAATGGGTTTAATACGTCTAAAATAATCCATCAAGCAGTCATTAGAGACAATGTTTTGAATTCATTAAAAGAGACAAAGGAATTTCCGAAATAACCATTTTTTCGTATGTTGTCAAAATATGAAGGATTGGATAAAGTTGTATTTATACATACGTACACACACACACACACACACACACACACACACACACACACACACACACACACACACACACACACACACGGTGTATACATAGTATACAACGTATACGCGCTCGCGCGTGTTATATGTGCGCGTGTGCGTGCGCGTGTGCATGCGTGCGTGTGCGTGTGCGCTCACGAATGCAGATATATAATTCCAATAACACACTTTTACATAGCGTTGCAAGCACACACTTCTAGTCAACCACACTTGCAATCATGCACACACAGGCTCGTCACATACATGGCCTGTGTATGTGCAAATACGTATGTGTCATGTGTCTACATTCCTGCCAGCCTGTCTGCATTCCATTGTTTTCTCATGGCAGATCACGAGGTCTTCCGCCTGTCCTTGCGTTTTTATATAGAACACGCACATTTATTTAGGGGAAGAATGACAATAAATGCCTCGAAAATACTTAGTAACGAAGCTTGGCATTGCGCGTGCCAGCTAAGGATCATCGTTGCCAAGTACGTCCGGATGAGTTATTTTTACGCATTTTTGTCAGCTTTTTTTTTTTTCTTTTTTTCTTTTTAGTCACTTCCAGAATCTCGTGATCCGGTTTGGTTAGTTGTTTAAAGAGTCGAAGGTAATTTCGTTGATGAAAAAGTTAATTAATACGTGGATTGCTGGCTTTCGCGTCGAGTTGCCAACGATGGTATTCTTGTCGTTTCCCTAGAGAAGGGAGTGAGGCAGGCTTATCATGTTATTCACTATTATTCTGTGTCATATATGTTTTTGTGTATGTAAAGATGTTAGGTATCGGGCGATGCTGGTATCCGTGGACGCATATCCGGTCGCGAGAGAGTGAGAAAAGCAACTTATTTCCAAGGGTCATGGAGCACGCGCGGTGTTGCCATATGGGGAAGCAGATCCTTAACGGGATATATATATTTTTTTTATTTCTTTTTGTGGGTTGAATTTAGGCTATTTTTAGACTCGTTATTAACGTGACAGCGCACGTGGGAATGTGCTCTCGAATATTATTGTTTTTTTTTTCTATCTTCTCAGAGAAATATTGCAGATTGCACGCAACATTTTATTTCAAATTTATTTTTGTAAAGTCACATATACATAAAACGTATTTATGTGCGACCGTTTGTGTTTGCGTGGTTACATGTATCCATATGTTGTCCTATTTCTCTCTCTCTTTTTTGCAATATTGATTTAGTGGCATTGCACCACATTTGTCCTACATGCAACAGTATGTGTAGTATTGCTTCGACCTTTTATTGCACATAAGGTCACTTCATAGGGACTAAAGGCTTTGATTTCAATGAATACTCTGTTGTACACATTATCTTTGTGTGTGTGTGTGTGTGTGTGTGTGTGTTCTACATTCTCCATACGTGAACAGTGTACAAGAGTTGTGATTAGAGCACAAAATAATCCGATAATTTGTGTGAAGGACACGAAGAGAGAGAGAGTGAGAGAGAGAGAGAGAGAGAGAG
>NC_061853.1:10539316-10544316 GCF_019202785.1 Penaeus chinensis | reverse complement strand
ACATACCTCTAAAGGTAAGAGGGTTATGTCCTTTAGATATTCTTCCGTGAGACTCGGTAAAAGAAGGAGAGAGAAGAAAAGGCTATTGCATATTTAATGTCTGGAATTCGGTACACGATCGCAACCAGCGGCGACACGAAGCCAGCGGCGCACGGATCCGAACGTGTGTACACTTGCTAAACTGGGTCGTGTGTTCGTGTGTTTGTGTGTATGTGTGCGTCGTGACGTCGCGAGAAACAGCTGATCGCAGCCCCACAACAGAGAGCGAGAGGACCGAGAGAGGGAGCGCCCCGTTGGCAGAGAATCGAGCTCTTTTCACCCCGAAATCGCAGCCGTTCCGCAGTCGAAATGGGCCTCGCAGGCGTTCGAAGGGCGCCTCTATCCTGCGGGAGAGATGGCAGCCCGACATTGCTTTTGAGAAAGGTAAGGGAAGGAGTGCTTTCTAGAGAGTTCGGAGGGTTCTTTGTTCTGGGGACTGCGCAGGCGGGGACGTGGCTGGGCGCAGCGCTGCCTCTCGGGTGGGGCGCTCTGCTTGCATTACGTCATCTCGCCGCTTTTCCTGCCCTTCCCTGTGAAAAAAGAAACACTAGAATCGTTTCTTCATCTTTTAATCTTGGTACAAGATGCATTTGTCAGTGAATCTTAGAATAAGGAGAGCCTCGGTTGACTTATTTCCTCTTAGTCCCAGGCTGAGGAACGCAACTCCGCTGCCGTGGTTGAGAGATATTGCCATATGGAAAATGTATAGATCACCTTTCAATCGATTTTCCTCTTGAATTTGCCAATCTAGTCGAGTCTAAAGATATATCTCGGCAGTTCAGAACAGATACTCATCCCATTTTCCGCATTTTTGTGCCACAGTCTTGCCACTTTCTAAAAATAGACGGGAGCTTAACTAGCTTACCATATGGTGAGTCGTGACAGCCTCTCTACCTATTGCGCAATACGTGGTCCCTTGTTTGTGGTGGGTAGTCCTTACTTCCCGATATTTCAAAGCGATGCTTAGTCGACACAGATGATGGTCTCTGAAATTGAGGTCAGTAAATCAGAAATTGAAATTAGCAGTTGCACGGAATGACTCATGGATTGGTATTGCGCAGTATATCGGTGGAGTCCGCTTATAGTGATAATCCGTAACATTAAAGCTAGTCACAAGGCTTCGGAAGTACTTAGACCTTCCCCTTTTCTTCTCATTTCTTCTCATTATTATGTAAATGATGAGAGAATGGGAAGAAAGCACAAAAAGCTGTGTGTGCTGGAGAAATATGTGTGTGTCCCAGTATATGCCATTATCCGGCTTTCCACGGGAATGATATCACATGCTGAACACCATTATTTCCCCGAGTCGAACCAGTTCCCAGTCCCTAATCCCTAACTCTTCCCATATCCCCTTCTAAAAATAGCTACTCCACCCTAATACTCAACCATTTCCACTCACCATATGGAGTAAGTTCAAGTTCCACCCACCCACTTGAACAAAAGTCAGGCACAAAATTAAAATATCGATTGGCACCTTTACCTCAACCTTGGCATAACCTATACTCAGTGCCAAATTTGGTACCGTTGTCACCTCCGCGGAGAGCCACTGGTACCATATGCTGCACTAAAAATGCGACCTTTTTGCTTCGTGTGGGATAGTAGACCTTTTTTTTTTTAGAATGAGAGAGGAGTTAAAGTGATCACAGGTAAATTACTGTTTTTTTCCTCGAATATAGGTAGAATTTACCATATTTTGGGTTACTGGTATCTATGGTAAGGGAATTAATATCGTCTTTGTGAATTGGGGTAGACATAGGAATCAATGGGTTAACAGTCGTTAATAATTCGATTGTACATCAAACCTCTTTCATGAATAGAGATTTATTAGACCGTAAATTGGTCCTTTGATTTCGAAACATCTGTAGTGTTGATATCAATGTATTTGTAACTTTTCAATCAATTCTCATTAGTGTTCACGAGTAATCAGCCTATCTAATTTTAGAAACAAATCCATTTTGGAAGGAAGGATGATGACTGCTTTTCACCAATATCCAAAAAGATCCCTCACACTCATATCAAAAGTGAAATGGGAATATAAATTTTGATTAATTAACCGTTTCGTGTTTGCTCTTGATATCAATGTTGACTTATGTATAATTTGAAATGGGAGACGCAGTGATCATACGAGATAGGCCTATATGACTACCTCAGTGGACTTTTTTTTTTTCTTTTTCTTTTTTTCATTTTTTACATTCTCTTTAATTTTGGAATATTTGGAACTATTTTACGGTTTGTTTTATCAAAGCTAATGTGCTTTCTTTTTCCCCCATTTTTTCTGCAAGTGAATATGGCAGCGGAGAGGATTCTATATGTTTTACAAATGGCATTTTATTTTACTTTGAAATCTGTTTTACATTAATAACTCGATTTCTTTATATTTTCATCTTTATCCACATGAACAGGGAGAGGCGCTGATGCGAAAGGGAATCATTGTTCAGTATTTTTAACTTTGTGTTCATTATTTTTTAGAAAATATATATTTTTGTGAATGTCCATGGGTCAATGATCACTTTCATTTAAACCCCTTTTTTTATATCTCATGAATTTTCTTCTGCAGTTTTATCTTTGACAGACAGGTATAGACAGAGATGATGATGATGACTTCGAGGGATAAGATTAACAATAGGGGATGGTTATCCTTAAGGTTTATAAAGGCGAAAGAGGGAGAGAGAGAGACAGAGAGAGATAACAGAGGCAGACAGAGAACAGGATGGGATATCGCGGTCCGGTATGTTTCGAAGCGGAAGAGAGGAAACAAAACAAAAAAAAAAAGAGATAAAGACAGGGAGGAGGAGCGAATAAAGAGGACTTGGGAGGAAATAGGCCAAGGACACACGAGCAGAAGGGCCCCTTTGGAAGAACCGTGGTTATCGAATCTCTTATCTCTCGTTTCTTCTCTGTCGTCGTGTTATCATTTCCCTGTGGCTTCCTTGTGAGTATGTGTCGGAACGGTGTGAAATAAAGACAAATATCTATCCTCTTTCATCATTGTTGGTAATTGTTGTAAGGTTGGAAGAGAAAATACAAACTTTGTCTCATTGTCATTCGTGTTAAAGAATGTAGAGATAGAAAAAAAAAGATTGAAAATTGCATCATGGGGAACTGTGTGTCATCTTGTGTTAGAAGCAAACCTGTACTACATGGAGTGTATCTTGTTTTGTTAATGATGTGTGTATCCTGGATGGATCCCAGTTTTAAAATAACCTTTGTAATAGTGTATCGAATGAAAGGAACGCAAGGGACGTGGAGGGGGAGGGGAGGGGTCGTGAGGGTGTGTGCGTGTGTGCGTGTGTGCGTGTGTGCGTGTGTGCGTGTGTGCGTGTGTGTGCGTGTGTGCGTGTGTGCGTGTGTGCGTGTGTGTGTATGTGTGTGTGTGTGTGTGTGTGTGTGTGTGTGTGTGTGTGTGTGTGTGTGTGTGTGTGTGTGTGTGTGTGTGTGTGTGTGTGTGAATACCGTGCACGGGATTCTCGAACTTTCCCCAATACATCGTGTAAACTCACAACGATAACGCCTCTGGCCATGAGGCTGTAGGCCACTCCTTCAAGAGTGAGGAACCAAATTTCTAAATCTATTTCTAGGAGGAAAAAAATGATTTGGAAAATTGGAGAAATAGAGGGGTGGGAGGGAGAAGAGGGGGAATACTGGTTTTGTACGTAGCCTAAGGTTGGTGTGTGTGTGTGTGTGTGTGTGTGTGTGTGTGTGTGTGTGTGTGTGTGTGTGTCTGTTGTGTGTGTGTGTGTGTGTGTGTGTGTGAGAGAGAGAGAGAGAGAGAGAGAGAGAGAGAGAGAGAGAGAGAGAGAGAGAGAGAGAGAGAGAGAGTGAGAGTGAGAGTGAGAGTGAGAGTGAGAGAGTGAGAGAAAGAGTGACTTGTATATTGTCCATGTGAGTTCTAGGGACGATCATTTTATTCCCTTGAAACTAGTATGGTAACAGGAATGATAATGATGGTAGCACTAGTAAACATTTATAATTTTAAACCTTTTTACATAATCTTGTGTAGTTAATATCTGATAGGAAGTAACCATCTTTGGAGGGTTTTTCCCTGTCAGTTAATATTTGGTTAGAACAAGAATAAAATATTGATTAGATTAATGATAGTGGTTTTATTATATGTTCATCCATACGAGTTATCTAACAGTATATAATTCAGTATATGTATATGTATGTATTTTATTGTGTATATAGTGATATGTATATATACACGTTTCGGTCTATATTAAAAGAGGTAAGAATACACTTTGAACATAGAAACTTGGGGTAAGACAATAATACTTTCCTCTTGCTGTGTAAAACTATGAATATAATGCATACTGATAGTGGAAATGCAACCATGATGGGGAAAGGCAGGAAACGAGAAAAAAGACGACAACGTTAGGCAAATGTCAGATCGGTCGTGCGTGCGCGCGAGCCGGGCGCTACGTGTATACCGTCTGTGTTTGGCATTTACAAACGACCAAGGGGAAAAGGCATCTGTTGTACGGACTTTATGCATTTCCCTCGAAAATATGAGGATCTGAGGCAGCAGCCGTATTGAGCAAATGGAAGAGCCACTGGCATAACATCAAACACATTTTTTTTTTCTTTTTTTTTCTGAACAGGATATCCACTTGGGGTATTAAAAACATTGTTTATAATTCGCAGGATATGGAATTATCAGTATGTACTTGAAAGGACTTTGCTGAGCACAGACATTAATCTGAACTTGTGGCTTTAACACACAAAATATCAAAATCTCGTTTCCAATATAGTACAATTAACTCGTAAATTAATTAGTACATAGAGTTGTAGGGCCTCTATGCATCAAAGTTGCAGAATTTACACAGTTTAACACTGGAATGTAACTGCTATTGATATCCAGTTTCCAAATATGTGCGTGTGTGCGTGTATATATATATATATATATATATATATATATATATATATATATAGTTTACACCATATAATAGACTTCAGAATAAGAA